>NC_082718.1:60649745-60949745 GCF_030144855.1 Hypanus sabinus | reverse complement strand
GGGGACGCACAGTACATGGTGATATACAGTACATGGTGACACAGTACATGGTGACACACAGTACATGGTCATATACAGTACATGATGACGCAGTACATGGTGACACACAGTCAATGGTGACGCACAGTACATGGTGACGCACAGTACATGGTGATGTAAAGTACATGGTGACACACAGTACATGGTGATGTACAGTAAATGGTGAAGTAAAGTAAAGGGTGATGTACAGTACATGGTGAAGTACAGTAAATGGTGAAGTACACTACATGGTGATGTACAGTAAATCATGAAGTACAGTAAATGGTGAAGTACAGTGCATGCTGATGTACAGTAAATGGTGACACAGTACATGGTGACACTCAGTACATGGTCATATACAGTACATGATGATGCAGTACATGGTCACACACAGTACATGGTGACTCTCAGTAAATGGTGACGCACAGTACATGGTGATATACAGCAAATGGTGATGTACAGTAAATGTTGACTCATAGTACATGGTGACACACAGTACATAGTGATGTACAGTAAATGGTTAAGTACAGTAAAGGGTGATGTACAGTAAATGGTGAAGTAAAGTAAAGGGTGATGTACAGTACATGGTGATGTACAGTAAATGGTGAAGTACAGTAAATATTGACACACAGTACATGGTGATGTACAGTAAATGGTGAAGTAAAGTAAAGGGTGATGTACAGTACATGGTGAAGTATAGTAAATGGTGAAGTACAGTACATGGTGATGTATAGTAAATCGTGAAGTACATTAAATGGTGAGGTATAGTGCATGCTGATGTACAGTAAATGGTGAGACAGTACATAGTGACACACAGTACATGGTCATATACAGTACATGATGATGCAGTACATGGTGACACACAGTACATGGTGACTCTCAGTAAATGGTGACGCGCAGTACATGGTGATATACAGCAAATGGTGATTTACAGTAAATGTTGACACATAGTACATGGTGACACACAGTACATGGTGATGTACAGTAAATGGTGAAGAACAGTAAAGGGTGATGTACAGTAAATGGTGATGTACTGTAAATCGTGAAGTACAGTAAATGGTGAAGTACAGTGCATGCTGATGTACAGTAAATTGTGACACAGTACATGGTGACACACAGTACATGGTCATATATAGTACATGATGATGCAGTACATGGTGACACACAGTACATGGAGATGTACAGTAAATGGTGAAGAACAGTAAAGGGTGATGTACAGTAAATGGTGATGTACTGTAAATCGTGAAGTACAGTAAATGGTGAAGTACAGTGCATGCTGATGTACAGTAAATTGTGACACAGTACATGGTGACACACAGTACATGGTCATATACAGTACATGATGATGCAGTACATGGTGACACAGTACATGGTGACACACAGTAAATGGTGACGCACAGTACATGGTGATATACAGCAAATGGTGATGTACAGTAAATGTTGACACATAGTACATGGTGACACACAGTACATGGTGATGTACAGTAAATGGTGAAGTAAAGTAAAGGGTGATGTACAGTAAATGGTGAAGTACAGTAAATGGTGAAGTACACTACATGGTGATGTACAGTAAATCATGAAGTACAGTAAATGGTGAAGTACAGTGCATGCTGATGTACAGTAAATGGTGACACAGTACATGGTGACACTCAGTACATGGTCATATACAGTACATGATGATGCAGTACATGGTCACACACAGTACATGGTGACTCACAGTAAATGGTGACGCACAGTACATGCTGATATACAGCAAATGGTGATGTACAGTAAATGTTGACACATAGTACATGGTGACACACAGTACATGGTGGTATAGTAAATGGTGAAGTACAGTAAATGTTGACACACAGTACATGGTGACACACAGTACATGGTGATGTACAGTAAATGCTGAAGTACAGTAAAGGGTGATGTACAGTAAATGGTGATGTACTGTAAATGTTGATGTACAGTACATGGTGATGTACAGTAAATCGTGAAGTACAGTAAATGGTGAAGTACAGTGCATGGTGATGTACAGTAAATGGTGACACAGTACATGGTGATACACAGTACATGGTCATATACAGTACATGATGACACAGTACATGGTGACACACAGTACATGGTGACACACAGTAAATGGTGACGCACAGTACATGGTGATATACAGTACATGGTGACACACAGTAAATGGTGACGCACAGTACCTGGTGATGTACAGTACATGGTGACGCACAGTACATGGCGATATACAGTATATGGTGACACAGTACACGGTGACGCACAGTACATGGTGATATACAGTACATGGTGATATACCGTACCTAGTGATGTGCAGTACATGGTGACGCACAGTACATGGTGACACAGTACATGGTGACACACAGTACATGGTGATGTACTGTGAATGGTTATGTACGGTAAATGGTTACACTCAGTACATGGTGACACGCAGTACATGTTGATATACAGTACATGGTGATGTACATAACATGGTGACACAGTACATGGTGACGCACAGTACATGGAGACACACAGTACATGGTGATATACAGTAAATGGTGATGTACAGTAAATGGTGATGTACAGTACATGGTGACAGACAGTACATGGTGACACAGTACATGGTGACACACAGTACATGGTGATGCACAGTACATGGTGATGTACAGTACATGGTGACACAGTACATGGTGACACACAGTACATGGTGACGCACCGTACATGGTGATATACAGTACATGGTGACACAGTACATGGTCACACACAGTACATGGTGATATACAGTACATGGTGACACACAGTACATGGTGATGTACAGTAAATGGTGATGTACAGTACATGTTGACACACAGTACATGGTGATACACAGTACATGGTGATATACAGTAAATGGAGAAGTACAGTAAATGGTGATGTACAGTAAATGGTGACACAGTACATGGTGACACTCAGTACATGGTCATATACAGTACATGATGATGCAGTACATGGTCACACACAGTACATGGTGACTCACAGTAAATGGTGACGCACAGTACATGGTGATATACAGCAAATGGTGATGTACAGTAAATGTTGACACATAGTACATGGTGACACACAGTACATGGTGGTATAGTAAATGGTGAAGTACAGTAAATGTTGACACACAGTACATGGTGACACACAGTACATGGTGATGTACAGTAAATGGTGAAGTACAGTAAAGGGTGATGTACAGTAAATGGTGATGTACTGTAAATGTTGATGTACAGTACATGTTGATGTACAGTAAATCGTGAAGTACAGTAAATGGTGAAGTACAGTGCATGGTGATGTACAGTAAATGGTGACACAGTACATGGTGACACACAGTACATGGTGACACACAGTACATGGTGATGTACAGTAAATGGTGTACAGTAAATGGCGATGTACTGTACATGGTGACACACAGTATATGGTGATGTAATGTAAATGGTGATGTACAGTACATGGTGACAGACAGTACATGGTGACACAGTACATGGTGACACACAGTACATGGTGATGCACAGTACATGGTGATTTACAGTACATGGTGACATACTACATGGTGACACACAGTACATGTTGATATACAGTACATGGTGACACACAGTACATGGTGATATACAGTACATGGTGACACAGTACATGGTGGCACACAGTACATGGTGATGCACAGTACATGGTGATTTACAGTACATGGTGACATACTACATGGTGACACACAGTACATGTTGATATACAGTACATGGTGACACACAGTACATGGTGACGCACAGTACATGGTGATATACAGTACATGGTGACACAGTACATGGTCACACACAGTACATGGTGATATACAGTACATGGTGACACACAGTACAAGGTGATGTACAGTAAATGGTGATGTGCAGTACATGGTGATTTTCAGTAAATGGTGTTGTACAGTACATGGTGATGTACAGTACATGTTGACACACAGTACATGGTGATACACAGTACATGGTGATATACAGTAAATGGAGAAGTACAGTAAATGGTGATGTACAGTACATGGTGATACACAATAAATGGTGATGTACAGTACATGGTGACACACAGTACATGGTGATGTACAGTACATGTTGACGCACAGTACGTGGTGATATACAGTACATGGTGACACACAGTACATGGTGATATACAGTACATGGTGACTCACAGTACATGGTGATGTTCTGTAAATGGTGAAGTACAGTAAATGGTGACGCACAGTACATGGTGACACAGTACATGGTGACGTACAGTGAATGGTGAAGTACAGTAAATGTTGATATACAGTACATGGTGAAGTACACTACATGGTGATGTACAGTAAATCATGAAGTACAGTAAATGGTGAATTACAGTGCATGCTGATGTACAGTAAATGGTGACACAGTACATGGTGACACTCAGTACATGGTCATATACAGTACATGATGATGCAGTACATGGTCACACACAGTACATGGTGACTCACAGTAAATGGTGACGCACAGTACATGGTGATATACAGCAAATGGAGATGTACAGTAAATGGTGATGTACAGTACATGGTGATACACAGAACATGGTGTAGTACAGTAAATGGTGATGTACAGTACATGGTGAAGTACAGTAAATGGTGATGTACAGTAAATCATGAAGTACAGTACATGGTGACGTTCATTAAATGGTGATATACAGCAAATGGTGATGTACAGTAAATGGTGATGTACAGTACATGGTGATACACAGTACTTGGTGAAGTACAGTGCAGGGTGATGTACAGTAAATGGTGACACAGTACATGGTGACACACTGTACATGGTCATATACAGTACATGATGATGCAGTACATGGTGACACACAGTACATGGTGACACACAGTAAATGGTGACGCACAGTACATGGTGATATACAGTACATGGTGACACACAGTACATGGTGACACACAGTACATGGTGATATACAGCAAATGGTGATGTACAGTAAATGTTGACACACAGTACATGGTGACACACAGTACATGGTGATGTACAGTAAATGGTGAAGTACAGTAAATGTTGACACACAGTACATGGTGACACACAGTACATGGTGATGTACAGTAAATGGTGAAGTAAAGTAAAGGGTGATGTACAGTAAATGGTAATGTACTGTAAATGTTGATGTACAGTACATTGTGATGTACAGTAAATGGTGAAGTACAGTACATGGCGATATACAGTACATGGTGACGCAGTACATGGTAATATACAGTACATGGTGATATACAGTACCTGGTGTTGTACAGTACATGGTGATGCACAGTACATGGTGACACAGTACATGGTGACACAGTACATGGTGATGTACTGTAAATGGTGATGTACGGTAAATGGTGTACAGTAAATGGCGATGTACTGTACATGGTGACACACAGTACATGGTGATGTAATGTAAATGGTGATGTACAGTACATGGTGACAGACAGTACATGGTGACACAGTACATGGTGACACACAGTACATGGTGATGCACAGTACATGGTGATGTACAGTACATGGTGACACAGTACATGGTGACACACAGTACATTGTGACGCACCGTACATGGTGATATACAGTACATGGTGACACAGTACATGGTCACACACAGTACATGGTGATATACAGTACATGGTGACACACAGTACATGGTGATGTACAGTACATGGAGAAGTACAGTACATGGTGATACACAGTAAATGGTGATGTACAGTACATGGTGATACACAGTACATGGTGAAGTACAGTACATGGTGATGTACAGTACATGGTGAAGTACAGTGCATGGTGATGTACAGTAAATGGTGACACAGTACATGGTGACACACAGTACATTGTCATATACAGTACATGATGACACAGTACATGGTGACACACAGTACATGATGACACACAGTAAATGGTGACGCACAGTACATGGTGATATACAGGAAATGGTGATGGACAGTAAATGGTGAGACACAGTACATGGTGACACACAGTACATGGTCATATACAGTACATGATGACACAGTACATGGTGACACACAGTACATGATGACACACAGTAAATGGTGACGCACAGTACATGGTGATATACAGGAAATGGTGATGTACAGTACATGGTGACACACAGTACATGGAGACACACCGTACATGGTGAAGTACAGTAAAGGGTGATGTACAGTAAATGCTGATGTACTGTAAATGTTGATGTACAATACATGGTGATGTACAGTAAGTCATGAAGTACAGTAAAGGTGATGTACAGTGCTTGCTGGTGTACAGTAAATGGTGACACAGTACATGGTGACACACAGTACATGGTCATATACAGTACATGATGACGCAGTACATGGTGACACACAGTAAATGGTGACACAGTACATGGTGATATACAGTACATGGTGATATACAGTACATGGTGACGCACAGTACATGGTGACACACAGTACATGGTGATATACAGTACATGGTGACTCACAGTACATGGTGATGTTCTGTAAATGGTGTTATACAGTACATGGTGACACACAGTACATGGTGATGTACAGTAAGTCATGAAGTACAGTAAAGGTGATGTACAGTGCTTGGTGGTGTACAGTAAATGGTGACACAGTACATGGTGACACACAGTACATGGTCATATACAGTACATGATGACGCAGTACATGGTGACACACAGTAAATGGTGACACAGTACATGGTGATATACAGTACATGGTGATATACAGTACATGGTGACGCACAGTACATGGTGACACACAGTACATGGTGATATACAGTACATGGTGATATACAGTACATGGTGACGCACAGTACATGGTGACACACAGTACATGGTGATATACAGTACATGGTGACTCACAGTACATGGTGATGTTCTGTAAATGGTGATATACAGTACATGGTGACACACAGTACAAGGTGAAGTACAGTAAATGGTGACACAGTACATGGTGACACACAGTACATGGTCATATACAGTACATGATTTCGCAGTACATGGTGACACACAGTAAATGGTGATATACAGTACATGGTGACGCACAGTACATGGTGACACACAGTACATGGTGATATACAGTACATGGTGACTCACAGTACATGGTGATGTTCTGTAAATGGTGAAGTACAGTTCATGGTGACGCACAGTACATGGTGACGCACAGTACATGGTGAAGTACAGTAAATGGTGATATACAGTAAATGGTGATGTACAGTAAATCATGAAGTACAGTAAATGGTGATGTACAGTGCATGGTGGTGTACAGTAAATGGTGACACAGTACATGGTGACACACAGTACATGGTCATATACAGTACATGATGACGCAGTACATGGTGACACACAGTAAATGGTGACGCACAGTACATGGTGACACACAGTACATGGTGATGTTCTGTAAATGGTGAAGTACAGTACATGGTGACGCACAGTACATGGTGAAGTACAGTAAATGGTGATATACAGTAAATGGTGATGTACAGTAAATCATGAAGTACAGTAAATGGTGATGTACAGTGCATGGTGGTGTACAGTAAATGGTGACACAGTACATGGTGACACACAGTACATGGTCATATACAGTACATGATGACGCAGTACATGGTGACACACAGTAAATGGTGACGCACAGTACATGGTGACACACAGTAAATGGTGAAGTAAAGTACATGGTGACGCACAGTACTTTGTGATATACAGTACATGGTGATGTACTGTAAATGGTGATGTACGGTAACTGGTGACATACAGTGTATGGTGATGTACAGTAGATGGTGACACACAGTACATGGAGACACACCGTACATGGTGAAGTACAGTAAAGGGTGATGTACAGTAAATGCTGATGTACTGTAAATGTTGATGTACAATACATGGTGATGTACAGTAAGTCATGAAGTACAGTAAAGGTGATGTACAGTGCTTGGTGGTGTACAGTAAATGGTGACACAGTACATGGTGACACACAGTACATGGTCATATACAGTACATGATGACGCAGTACATGGTGACACACAGTAAATGGTGACACAGTACATGGTGATATACAGTACATGGTGATATACAGTACATGGTGACGCACAGTACATGGTGACACACAGTAAATGGTGACGCACAGTACATGGTGATATACAGGAAATGGTGATGTACAGTACATGGTGACACACAGTACATGGAGACACACCGTACATGGTGAAGTACAGTAAAGGGTGATGTACAGTAAATGCTGATGTACTGTAAATGTTGATGTACAATACATGGTGATGTACAGTAAGTCATGAAGTACAGTAAAGGTGATGTACAGTGCTTGGTGGTGTACAGTAAATGGTGACACAGTACATGGTGACACACAGTACATGGTCATATACAGTACATGATGACGCAGTACATGGTGACACACAGTAAATGGTGACACAGTACATGGTGATATACAGTACATGGTGATATACAGTACATGGTGACGCACAGTACATGGTGACACACAGTACATGGTGATATACAGTACATGGTGACTCACAGTACATGGTGATGTTCTGTAAATGGTGTTATACAGTACATGGTGACACACAGTACATGGTGATGTACAGTAAGTCATGAAGTACAGTAAAGGTGATGTACAGTGCTTGGTGGTGTACAGTAAATGGTGACACAGTACATGGTGACACACAGTACATGGTCATATACAGTACATGATGACGCAGTACATGGTGACACACAGTAAATGGTGACACAGTACATGGTGATATACAGTACATGGTGACGCACAGTACATGGTGACACACAGTACATGGTGATATACAGTACATGGTGACTCACAGTACATGGTGATGTTCTGTAAATGGTGTTATACAGTACATGGTGACACACAGTACATGGTGATGTACAGTAAGTCATGAAGTACAGTAAAGGTGATGTACAGTGCTTGGTGGTGTACAGTAAATGGTGACACAGTACATGGTGACACACAGTACATGGTCATATACAGTACATGATGACGCAGTACATGGTGACACACAGTAAATGGTGACACAGTACATGGTGATATACAGTACATGGTGATATACAGTACATGGTGACGCACAGTACATGGTGACACACAGTACATGGTGATATACAGTACATGGTGATATACAGTACATGGTGACGCACAGTACATGGTGACACACAGTACATGGTGATATACAGTACATGGTGACTCACAGTACATGGTGATGTTCTGTAAATGGTGATATACAGTACATGGTGACACACAGTACAAGGTGAAGTACAGTAAATGGTGACACAGTACATGGTGACACACAGTACATGGTCATATACAGTACATGATTTCGCAGTACATGGTGACACACAGTAAATGGTGATATACAGTACATGGTGACGCACAGTACATGGTGACACACAGTACATGGTGATATACAGTACATGGTGACTCACAGTACATGGTGATGTTCTGTAAATGGTGAAGTACAGTTCATGGTGACGCACAGTACATGGTGACGCACAGTACATGGTGAAGTACAGTAAATGGTGATATACAGTAAATGGTGATGTACAGTAAATCATGAAGTACAGTAAATGGTGATGTACAGTGCATGGTGGTGTACAGTAAATGGTGACACAGTACATGGTGACACACAGTACATGGTCATATACAGTACATGATGACGCAGTACATGGTGACACACAGTAAATGGTGACGCACAGTACATGGTGACACACAGTACATGGTGATGTTCTGTAAATGGTGAAGTACAGTACATGGTGACGCACAGTACATGGTGAAGTACAGTAAATGGTGATATACAGTAAATGGTGATGTACAGTAAATCATGAAGTACAGTAAATGGTGATGTACAGTGCATGGTGGTGTACAGTAAATGGTGACACAGTACATGGTGACACACAGTACATGGTCATATACAGTACATGATGACGCAGTACATGGTGACACACAGTAAATGGTGACGCACAGTACATGGTGACACACAGTAAATGGTGAAGTAAAGTACATGGTGACGCACAGTACTTTGTGATATACAGTACATGGTGATGTACTGTAAATGGTGATGTACGGTAACTGGTGACATACAGTGTATGGTGATGTACAGTAGATGGTGACACACAGTACTTGGTGATGTACAGTACATGGTGATATACAGTACATGGTGACACACAGTACATGGTGACACAGTACATGGTGACACAGTACATGGTGACACAGTACATGGTGACACACAGTACATGGTGATGTACTGTAAATGGTGATGTACGGTAACTGGTGACATACAGTGTATGGTGATGTACAGTAGATGGTGACACACAGTACTTGGTGATGTACAGTACATGGTGATATACAGTACATGGTGACACACAGTACATGGTCATAAACAGTACAGGATGACACAGTACATGGTGACACAGAGTACATGGTGAAGCACAGTTCATTGTGATATACAGCAAATGGTGATGTACAGTAAATGGTGATGTGCAGTACATGGTGATGTACAGTAAATGGTGATGTACAGTACATGTTGACACACAGTACATGGTGATGTAAAGTACATGGTGACACACAGTACATTGTGATATACAGTACATGGTGACACACAGCACATGGTGATGTACTGTAAATGGTGATGTACGGTAACTGGTGACATACAGTGGATGGTGACGTACAGTAGATGGTGACACACAGTACTTGGTGATGTACAGTACATGGTGATATACAGTACATGGTGACACACAGTACATGGTGATGTACAGTACATGTTGACGCACAGTATGTGGTGATATACAGTACATGGTGACACACAGTACATGGTGACGCACAGTACATTGTGATATACAGTACATGGTGACACACAGTACATGGTGACGCACAGTACATGGTGATATACAGTACATGGTGACACAGTACATGGTCACACACAGTACATGGTGATGTACAGTAAATGGTGATGTGCAGTACATGGTGATGTACAGTACATGTTGACACAAAGTACATGGTGATGTAAAGTACATGGTGACGCAGTACATGGTGACATACAGTACATGGTGACACAGTACATGGTCACACACAGTACATGGTGATATACAGTACATGGTGACACACAGTACATGGTGATGTTCAGTAAATGATGATGTTCAGTACATGGTGATGTACAGTACATGTTGACACACAGTACATGGTGATGTAAAGTACATGGTGACGCACAGTACATTGTGATATACAGTACATGGTGACACACAGTACATGGTGATGTACTGTAAATGATGATGTACGGTAACTGGTGACATACAGTGGATGGTGACGTACAGTAGATGGTGACACACAGTACTTGGTGATGTACAGTACATGGTGATATACAGTACATGGTGACACAGAGTACATGGTGAAGCACAGTTCATTGTGATATACAGCAAATGGTGATGTAGAGTAAATGGTGACGTACAGTACATGGTGATACAAAATAAATGGTGATGTACAGTACATGGTGATACACAGTACATGGTGACGCGCAGTACGTGGTGATATACAGTACATGGTATATACAGTACCTGGTGACGCGCAGTACATGGTGATGTACAGTACATGGTGACATACAGTACATGGTGACACAACGTACATGGTGACGCACAGTACATGGTGATATACAGTACATGGTGACACACCGTACATGGTGACGCACAGTACATGGTGATATACAGTACATGGTGACACACAGTACATGGTGACACACAGTGCATGGTGATGTACAGTACATGGTGACACACAGTACATGGTGATATACAGTACATGGTGACTCACAGTACATGGTGATGTTCTGTAAATGGTGAAGTACAGTAAATGGTGACGCACAGTACATGGTGACACAGTACATGGTGACGTACAGTGAATGGTGAAGTACAGTAAATGGTGATATACAGTACATGGTGATACACTGTAAATGGTGAAGTACAGTACATGGTGATACACATTACATGGTGAAGTACAGTAAATGGTGAAGTACAGTAAATGGTGATTTACAGTACATGGTGATACACAGTACATGGTGATACACAGTACTTGGTGAAGTACAGTGCATGGTGATGTACAGTAAATGGTGACACAGTACATGGTGACACACAGTACATGGTCATATACAGTACATGATGATGCAGTACATGGTGACACACAGTACATGGTGACACACAGTAAATGGTGACGCACAGTACATGGTGATATACAGTACATGGTGACACACAGTACATGGTGATATACAGCAAATGGTGATGTACAGTAAATGTTGACACACAGTACATGGTGACACACAGTACATGGTGATGTACAGTAAATGGTGAAGTACAGTAAATGTTGACACACAGTACATGGTGATGTACAGTAAATGGTGAAGTAAAGTAAAGGGTGATGTACAGTAAATGGTAATGTACTGTAAATGTTGATGTACAGTACATTGTGATGTACAGTAAATGGTGAAGTACAGTACATGGCGATATACAGTACATGGTGACGCACAGTACATGGTAATATACAGTACATGGTGATATACAGTACCTGGTGTTGTACAGTACATGGTGACGCACAGTACATGGTGACACAGTACATGGTGACACAGTACATGGTGATGTTCTGTAAATGGTGAAGTACAGTAAATGGTGACGCACAGTACATGGTGACACAGTACATGGTGACGTACAGTGAATGGTGAAGTACAGTAAATGGTGATATACAGTACATGGTGATACACTGTAAATGGTGAAGTACAGTACATGGTGATACACATTACATGGTGAAGTACAGTAAATGGTGAAGTACAGTAAATGGTGATTTACAGTACATGGTGATACACAGTACATGGTGATACACAGTACTTGGTGAAGTACAGTGCATGGTGATGTACAGTAAATGGTGACACAGTACATGGTCACATACAGTACATGATGATGCAGTACATGGTGACACACAGTACATGGTGACACACAGTAAATGGTGACGCACAGTACATGGTGATATACAGTACATGGTGACACACAGTACATGGTGACACACAGTACATGGTGATATACAGCAAATGGTGATGTACAGTAAATGTTGACACACAGTACATGGTGATGTACAGTAAATGGTGAAGTAAAGTAAAGGGTGATGTACAGTAAATGGTAATGTACTGTAAATGTTGATGTACAGTACATTGTGATGTACAGTAAATGGTGAAGTACAGTACATGGCGATATACAGTACATGGTGACGCAGTACATGGTGATGCACAGTACATGGTGATATACAGTAGCTGGTGTTGTACAGTACATGGTGACGCACAGTACATGGTGACACAGTACATGGTGACACAGTACATGGTGATGTACTGTAAATGGTGATGTACGGTAAATGGTGTACAGTAAATGGCGATGTACTGTACATGGTGACACACAGTACATGGTGATGTAATGTAAATGGTGATGTACAGTACATGGTGACAGACAGTACATGGTGACACAGTACATGATGACACACAGTACATGGTGATGCACAGTACATGGTGATTTACAGTACATGGTGACATACTACATGGTGACACACAGTACATGTTGATATACAGTACATGGTGACACACAGTACATGGTGACGCACAGTACATGGTGATATACAGTACATGGTGACACAGTACATGGTCACACACAGTACATGGTGATATACAGTACATGGTGACACACAGTACATGGTGATGTACAGTAAATGGTGATGTGCAGTACATGGTGATTTTCAGTAAATGGTGTTGTACAGTACATGGTGATGTACTGTACATGTTGACACACAGTACATGGTGATACACAGGGTGATATACAGTAAATGGAGAAGTACAGTAAATGGTGATGTACAGTACATGGTGATACACAATAAATGGTGATGTACAGTACATGGTGACACACAGTACATGGTGATGTACAGTACATGTTGACGCACAGTACGTGGTGATATACAGTACATGGTGACACACAGTACATGGTGATATACAGGGTGATATACAGTAAATGGAGAAGTACAGTAAATGGTGATGTACAGTACATGGTGATACACAATAAATGGTGATGTACAGTACATGGTGACACACAGTACATGGTGATGTACAGTACATGTTGATGCACAGTACGTGGTGATATACAGTACATGGTGACACACAGTACATGGTGACACACAGTACATGGTGATATACAGTACATGGTGACTCACAGTACATGGTGATGTTCTGTAAATGGTGAAGTACAGTAAATGGTGACGCACAGTACATGGTGACACAGTACATGGTGACGTACAGTGAATGGTGAAGTACAGTAAATGGTGATATACAGTACATGGTGAATTTCATTAAATGGTGATATACAGCAAATGGTGATGTACAGTAAATGGTGATGTACAGTACATGGTGATGCACAGAACATGGTGTAGTACAGTAAATGGTGATGTACAGTACATGGTGAAGTACAGTAAATGGTGATGTACAGTAAATCATGAAGTACAGTACATGGTGAAGTTCATTAAATGGTGATATACAGCAAATGGTGATGTACAGTAAATGGTGATGTACAGTACATGGTGATACACAGTACTTGGTGAAGTACAGTGCATGGTGATGTACAGTAAATGGTGACACAGTACATGGTGATGTACAGTACATGGTGATATACAGTACATGGTGACACACAGTACATGGTGATGTACTGTAAATGGTGATGTACGGTAACTGGTGACATACAGTGTATGGTGATGTACAGTAGATGGTGACACACAGTACTTGGTGATGTACAGTACATGGTGATATACAGTACATGGTGACACACAGTACATGGTCATAAACAGTACAGGATGACACAGTACATGGTGACACAGAGTACATGGTGAAGCACAGTACATTGTGATATACAGCAAATGGTGATGTAGAGTAAATGGTGACGTACAGTACATGGTGATACAAAATAAATGGTGATGTACAGTACATGGTGATACACAGTACATGGTGACACGCAGTACGTGGTGATATACAGTACATGGTATATACAGTACCTGGTGACGCGCAGTACATGGTGATGTACAGTACATTGTGACATACAGTACATGGTGACACAACGTACATGGTGACGCACAGTACATGGTGATATACAGTACATGGTGACACACCGTACATGGTGACGCACAGTACATGGTGATATACAGTACATGGTGACACACAGTACATGGTGACACACAGTGCATGGTGATGTACAGTACATGGTGACACACAGTACATGGTGATATACAGTACATGGTGACTCACAGTACATGGTGATGTTCTGTAAATGGTGAAGTACAGTAAATGGTGACGCACAGTACATGGTGACACAGTACATGGTGACGTACAGTGAATGGTGAAGTACAGTAAATGGTGATATACAGTACATGGTGATACACTGTAAATGGTGAAGTACAGTACATGGTGATACACATTACATGGTGAAGTACAGTAAATGGTGAAGTACAGTAAATGGTGATTTACAGTACATAGTGATACACAGTACATGGTGATACACAGTACTTGGTGAAGTACAGTGCATGGTGATGTACAGTAAATGGTGACACAGTACATGGTGACACACAGTACATGGTCATATACAGTACATGATGATGCAGTACATGGTGACACACAGTACATGGTGACACACAGTAAATGTTGACACACAGTACATGGTGACACACAGTACATGGTGATGTACAGTAAATGGTGAAGTAAAGTAAAGGGTGATGTACAGTAAATGGTAATGTACTGTAAATGTTGATGTACAGTACATTGTGATGTACAGTAAATGGTGAAGTACAGTACATGGCGATATACAGTACATGGTGACGCAGTACATGGTGACGCACAGTACATGGTAATATACAGTACATGGTGATATACAGTACCTGGTGTTGTACAGTACATGGTGACGCACAGTACATGGTGACACAGTACATGGTGACACAGTACATGGTGATGTTCTGTAAATGGTGAAGTACAGTAAATGGTGACGCACAGTACATGGTGACACAGTACATGGTGACGTACAGTGAATGGTGAAGTACAGTAAATGGTGATATACAGTACATGGTGATACACTGTAAATGGTGAAGTACAGTACATGGTGATACACATTACATGGTGAAGTACAGTAAATGGTGAAGTACAGTAAATGGTGATTTACAGTACATGGTGATACACAGTACATGGTGATACACAGTACTTGGTGAAGTACAGTGCATGGTGATGTACAGTAAATGGTGACACAGTACATGGTGACACACAGTACATGGTCACATACAGTACATGATGATGCAGTACATGGTGACACACAGTACATGGTGACACACAGTAAATGGTGACGCACAGTACATGGTGATATACAGTACATGGTGACACACAGTACATGGTGACACACAGTACATGGTGATATACAGCAAATGGTGATGTACAGTAAATGTTGACACACAGTACATGGTGATGTACAGTAAATGGTGAAGTAAAGTAAAGGGTGATGTACAGTAAATGGTAATGTACTGTAAATGTTGATGTACAGTACATTGTGATGTACAGTAAATGGTGAAGTACAGTACATGGCGATATACAGTACATGGTGACGCAGTACATGGTGACGCACAGTACATGGTAATATACAGTACATGGTGATATACAGTACCTGGTGTTGTACAGTACATGGTGACGCACAGTACATGGTGACACAGTACATGGTGACACAGTACATGGTGATGTACTGTAAATGGTGATGTACGGTAAATGGTGTACAGTAAATGGCGATGTACTGTACATGGTGACACACAGTACATGGTGATGTAATGTAAATGGTGATGTACAGTACATGGTGACAGACAGTACATGGTGACACAGTACATGATGACACACAGTACATGGTGATGCACAGTACATGGTGATTTACAGTACATGGTGACATACTACATGGTGACACACAGTACATGTTGATATACAGTACATGGTGACACACAGTACATGGTGACGCACAGTACATGGTGATATACAGTACATGGTGACACAGTACATGGTCACACACAGTACATGGTGATATACAGTACATGGTGACACACAGTACATGGTGATGTACAGTAAATGGTGATGTGCAGTACATGGTGATTTTCAGTAAATGGTGTTGTACAGTACATGGTGATGTACTGTACATGTTGACACACAGTACATGGTGATACACAGGGTGATATACAGTAAATGGAGAAGTACAGTAAATGGTGATGTACAGTACATGGTGATACACAATAAATGGTGATGTACAGTACATGGTGACACACAGTACATGGTGATGTACAGTACATGTTGACGCACAGTACGTGGTGATATACAGTACATGGTGACACACAGTACATGGTGACACACAGTACATGGTGATATACAGTACATGGTGACTCACAGTACATGGTGATGTTCTGTAAATGGTGAAGTACAGTAAATGGTGACGCACAGTACATGGTGACACAGTACATGGTGAAGTACAGTAAATGGTGATTTACAGTACATGGTGATACACAGTACATGGTGATACACAGTACTTGGTGAAGTACAGTGCATGGTGATGTACAGTAAATGGTGACACAGTACATGGTGACACACAGTACATGGTCATATACAGTACATGATGATGCAGTACATGGTGACACACAGTACATGGTGACACACAGTAAATGGTGACGCACAGTACATGGTGATATACAGTACATGGTGACACACAGTACATGGTGATATACAGCAAATGGTGATGTACAGTAAATGTTGACACACAGTACATGGTGACACACAGTACATGGTGATGTACAGTAAATGGTGAAGTACAGTAAATGTTGACACACAGTACATGGTGATGTACAGTAAATGGTGAAGTAAAGTAAAGGGTGATGTACAGTAAATGGTAATGTACTGTAAATGTTGATGTACAGTACATTGTGATGTACAGTAAATGGTGAAGTACAGTACATGGCGATATACAGTACATGGTGACGCACAGTACATGGTAATATACAGTACATGGTGATATACAGTACCTGGTGTTGTACAGTACATGGTGACGCACAGTACATGGTGACACAGTACATGGTGACACAGTACATGGTGATGTTCTGTAAATGGTGAAGTACAGTAAATGGTGACGCACAGTACATGGTGACACAGTACATGGTGACGTACAGTGAATGGTGAAGTACAGTAAATGGTGATATACAGTACATGGTGATACACTGTAAATGGTGAAGTACAGTACATGGTGATACACATTACATGGTGAAGTACAGTAAATGGTGAAGTACAGTAAATGGTGATTTACAGTACATGGTGATACACAGTACATGGTGATACACAGTACTTGGTGAAGTACAGTGCATGGTGATGTACAGTAAATGGTGACACAGTACATGGTCACATACAGTACATGATGATGCAGTACATGGTGACACACAGTACATGGTGACACACAGTAAATGGTGACGCACAGTACATGGTGATATACAGTACATGGTGACACACAGTACATGGTGACACACAGTACATGGTGATATACAGCAAATGGTGATGTACAGTAAATGTTGACACACAGTACATGGTGATGTACAGTAAATGGTGAAGTAAAGTAAAGGGTGATGTACAGTAAATGGTAATGTACTGTAAATGTTGATGTACAGTACATTGTGATGTACAGTAAATGGTGAAGTACAGTACATGGCGATATACAGTACATGGTGACGCAGTACATGGTGATGCACAGTACATGGTGATATACAGTAGCTGGTGTTGTACAGTACATGGTGACGCACAGTACATGGTGACACAGTACATGGTGACACAGTACATGGTGATGTACTGTAAATGGTGATGTACGGTAAATGGTGTACAGTAAATGGCGATGTACTGTACATGGTGACACACAGTACATGGTGATGTAATGTAAATGGTGATGTACAGTACATGGTGACAGACAGTACATGGTGACACAGTACATGATGACACACAGTACATGGTGATGCACAGTACATGGTGATTTACAGTACATGGTGACATACTACATGGTGACACACAGTACATGTTGATATACAGTACATGGTGACACACAGTACATGGTGACGCACAGTACATGGTGATATACAGTACATGGTGACACAGTACATGGTCACACACAGTACATGGTGATATACAGTACATGGTGACACACAGTACATGGTGATGTACAGTAAATGGTGATGTGCAGTACATGGTGATTTTCAGTAAATGGTGTTGTACAGTACATGGTGATGTACTGTACATGTTGACACACAGTACATGGTGATACACAGGGTGATATACAGTAAATGGAGAAGTACAGTAAATGGTGATGTACAGTACATGGTGATACACAATAAATGGTGATGTACAGTACATGGTGACACACAGTACATGGTGATGTACAGTACATGTTGACGCACAGTACGTGGTGATATACAGTACATGGTGACACACAGTACATGGTGATATACAGGGTG
The DNA here is from genome assembly GCF_030144855.1 of Hypanus sabinus. Taxonomy (NCBI): domain Eukaryota; kingdom Metazoa; phylum Chordata; class Chondrichthyes; order Myliobatiformes; family Dasyatidae; genus Hypanus; species Hypanus sabinus. The sequence goes on along the minus strand of NC_082718.1, from coordinate 60,930,172 downwards.
ATATACAGTAAATGGAGAAGTACAGTAAATGGTGATGTACAGTACATGGTGATACACAATAAATGGTGATGTACAGTACATGGTGACACACAGTACATGGTGATGTACAGTACATGTTGATGCACAGTACGTGGTGATATACAGTACATGGTGACACACAGTACATGGTGACACACAGTACATGGTGATATACAGTACATGGTGACTCACAGTACATGGTGATGTTCTGTAAATGGTGAAGTACAGTAAATGGTGACGCACAGTACATGGTGACACAGTACATGGTGACGTACAGTGAATGGTGAAGTACAGTAAATGGTGATATACAGTACATGGTGAATTTCATTAAATGGTGATATACAGCAAATGGTGATGTACAGTAAATGGTGATGTACAGTACATGGTGATGCACAGAACATGGTGTAGTACAGTAAATGGTGATGTACAGTACATGGTGAAGTACAGTAAATGGTGATGTACAGTAAATCATGAAGTACAGTACATGGTGAAGTTCATTAAATGGTGATATACAGCAAATGGTGATGTACAGTAAATGGTGATGTACAGTACATGGTGATACACAGTACTTGGTGAAGTACAGTGCATGGTGATGTACAGTAAATGGTGACACAGTACATGGTGATGTACAGTACATGGTGATATACAGTACATGGTGACACACAGTACATGGTGATGTACTGTAAATGGTGATGTACGGTAACTGGTGACATACAGTGTATGGTGATGTACAGTAGATGGTGACACACAGTACTTGGTGATGTACAGTACATGGTGATATACAGTACATGGTGACACACAGTACATGGTCATAAACAGTACAGGATGACACAGTACATGGTGACACAGAGTACATGGTGAAGCACAGTACATTGTGATATACAGCAAATGGTGATGTAGAGTAAATGGTGACGTACAGTACATGGTGATACAAAATAAATGGTGATGTACAGTACATGGTGATACACAGTACATGGTGACACGCAGTACGTGGTGATATACAGTACATGGTATATACAGTACCTGGTGACGCGCAGTACATGGTGATGTACAGTACATTGTGACATACAGTACATGGTGACACAACGTACATGGTGACGCACAGTACATGGTGATATACAGTACATGGTGACACACCGTACATGGTGACGCACAGTACATGGTGATATACAGTACATGGTGACACACAGTACATGGTGACACACAGTGCATGGTGATGTACAGTACATGGTGACACACAGTACATGGTGATATACAGTACATGGTGACTCACAGTACATGGTGATGTTCTGTAAATGGTGAAGTACAGTAAATGGTGACGCACAGTACATGGTGACACAGTACATGGTGACGTACAGTGAATGGTGAAGTACAGTAAATGGTGATATACAGTACATGGTGATACACTGTAAATGGTGAAGTACAGTACATGGTGATACACATTACATGGTGAAGTACAGTAAATGGTGAAGTACAGTAAATGGTGATTTACAGTACATAGTGATACACAGTACATGGTGATACACAGTACTTGGTGAAGTACAGTGCATGGTGATGTACAGTAAATGGTGACACAGTACATGGTGACACACAGTACATGGTCATATACAGTACATGATGATGCAGTACATGGTGACACACAGTACATGGTGACACACAGTAAATGTTGACACACAGTACATGGTGACACACAGTACATGGTGATGTACAGTAAATGGTGAAGTAAAGTAAAGGGTGATGTACAGTAAATGGTAATGTACTGTAAATGTTGATGTACAGTACATTGTGATGTACAGTAAATGGTGAAGTACAGTACATGGCGATATACAGTACATGGTGACGCAGTACATGGTGACGCACAGTACATGGTAATATACAGTACATGGTGATATACAGTACCTGGTGTTGTACAGTACATGGTGACGCACAGTACATGGTGACACAGTACATGGTGACACAGTACATGGTGATGTTCTGTAAATGGTGAAGTACAGTAAATGGTGACGCACAGTACATGGTGACACAGTACATGGTGACGTACAGTGAATGGTGAAGTACAGTAAATGGTGATATACAGTACATGGTGATACACTGTAAATGGTGAAGTACAGTACATGGTGATACACATTACATGGTGAAGTACAGTAAATGGTGAAGTACAGTAAATGGTGATTTACAGTACATGGTGATACACAGTACATGGTGATACACAGTACTTGGTGAAGTACAGTGCATGGTGATGTACAGTAAATGGTGACACAGTACATGGTGACACACAGTACATGGTCACATACAGTACATGATGATGCAGTACATGGTGACACACAGTACATGGTGACACACAGTAAATGGTGACGCACAGTACATGGTGATATACAGTACATGGTGACACACAGTACATGGTGACACACAGTACATGGTGATATACAGCAAATGGTGATGTACAGTAAATGTTGACACACAGTACATGGTGATGTACAGTAAATGGTGAAGTAAAGTAAAGGGTGATGTACAGTAAATGGTAATGTACTGTAAATGTTGATGTACAGTACATTGTGATGTACAGTAAATGGTGAAGTACAGTACATGGCGATATACAGTACATGGTGACGCAGTACATGGTGACGCACAGTACATGGTAATATACAGTACATGGTGATATACAGTACCTGGTGTTGTACAGTACATGGTGACGCACAGTACATGGTGACACAGTACATGGTGACACAGTACATGGTGATGTACTGTAAATGGTGATGTACGGTAAATGGTGTACAGTAAATGGCGATGTACTGTACATGGTGACACACAGTACATGGTGATGTAATGTAAATGGTGATGTACAGTACATGGTGACAGACAGTACATGGTGACACAGTACATGATGACACACAGTACATGGTGATGCACAGTACATGGTGATTTACAGTACATGGTGACATACTACATGGTGACACACAGTACATGTTGATATACAGTACATGGTGACACACAGTACATGGTGACGCACAGTACATGGTGATATACAGTACATGGTGACACAGTACATGGTCACACACAGTACATGGTGATATACAGTACATGGTGACACACAGTACATGGTGATGTACAGTAAATGGTGATGTGCAGTACATGGTGATTTTCAGTAAATGGTGTTGTACAGTACATGGTGATGTACTGTACATGTTGACACACAGTACATGGTGATACACAGGGTGATATACAGTAAATGGAGAAGTACAGTAAATGGTGATGTACAGTACATGGTGATACACAATAAATGGTGATGTACAGTACATGGTGACACACAGTACATGGTGATGTACAGTACATGTTGACGCACAGTACGTGGTGATATACAGTACATGGTGACACACAGTACATGGTGACACACAGTACATGGTGATATACAGTACATGGTGACTCACAGTACATGGTGATGTTCTGTAAATGGTGAAGTACAGTAAATGGTGACGCACAGTACATGGTGACACAGTACATGGTGACGTACAGTGAATGGTGAAGTACAGTAAATGGTGATATACAGTACATGAAGTTCATTAAATGGTGATATACAGCAAATGGTGATGTACAGTAAATGGTGATGTACAGTACATGGTGATGCACAGAACATGGTGTAGTACAGTAAATGGTGATGTACAGTACATGGTGAAGTACAGTAAATGGTGAAGTACAGTACATGGTGAAGTACAGTAAATGGTGATGTACAGTAAATCATGAAGTACAGTACATGGTGAAGTTCATTAAATGGTGATATACAGCAAATGGTGATGTACAGTAAATGGTGATGTACAGTACATGGTGATACACAGTACTTGGTGAAGTACAGTGCATGGTGATGTACAGTAAATGGTGACACAGTACATGGTGATGTACAGTACATGGTGACACAGTACATGGTGACACACAGTACATGGTGACGCACCGTACATGGTGATATACAGTACATGGTGACACAGTACATGGTCACACACAGTACATGGTGATATACAGTACATGGTGACACACAGTACATGGTGATGTACAGTACATGGAGAAGTACAGTACATGGTGATACACAGTAAATGGTGATGTACAGTACATGGTGATACACAGTACATGGTGAAGTACAGTAAATGGTGATGTACAGTACATGGTGATGTACAGTAAATGGTGACACAGTACATGGTGACACACAGTACATGGTCATATACAGTACATGATGACACACAGTAAATGGTGACGCACAGTACATGGTGATATACAGGAAATGGTGATGGACAGTAAATGGTGAGACACAGTACATGGTGACACACAGTACATGGTCATATACAGTACATGATGATGCAGTACATGGTCACACACAGTACATGGTGACTCACAGTAAATGGTGACGCACAGTACATGGTGATATACAGCAAATGGTGATGTACAGTAAATGTTGACACATAGTACATGGTGACACACAGTACATAGTGATGTACAGTAAATGGTTAAGTACAGTAAAGGGTGATGTACAGTAAATGGTGAAGTAAAGTAAAGGGTGATGTACAGTACATGGTGATGTACAGTAAATGGTGAAGTACAGTAAATATTGACACACAGTACATGGTCATATACAGTACATGATGATGCAGTACATGGTGACACACAGTACATGGTGACACACAGTAAATGGTGACGCGCAGTACATGGTGACACACAGTACATGGTGACACACAGTGCATGGTGATGTACAGTACATGGTGACACACAGTACATGGTGATATACAGTACATGGTGACTCACAGTACATGGTGATGTTCTGTAAATGGTGAAGTACAGTACATGGTGACGCACAGTACATGGTGACACAGTACATGGTGACACAGTACATGGTGATGTACTGTAAATGGTGATGTACGGTAAATGGTGTACAGTAAATGGCGATGTACTGTACATGGTGACACACAGTACATGGTGATGTAATGTAAATGGTGATGTACAGTACATGGTGACAGACAGTACATGGTGACACAGTACATGATGACACACAGTACATGGTGATGCACAGTACATGGTGATTTACAGTACATGGTGACATACTACATGGTGACACACAGTACATGTTGATATACAGTACATGGTGACACACAGTACATGGTGACGCACAGTACATGGTGATATACAGTACATGGTGACACAGTACATGGTCACACACAGTACATGGTGATATACAGTACATGGTGACACACAGTACATGGTGATGTACAGTAAATGGTGATGTGCAGTACATGGTGATTTTCAGTAAATGGTGTTGTACAGTACATGGTGATGTACTGTACATGTTGACACACAGTACATGGTGATACACAGGGTGATATACAGTAAATGGAGAAGTACAGTAAATGGTGATGTACAGTACATGGTGATACACAATAAATGGTGATGTACAGTACATGGTGACACACAGTACATGGTGATGTACAGTACATGTTGACGCACAGTACGTGGTGATATACAGTACATGGTGACACACAGTACATGGTGACACACAGTACATGGTGATATACAGTACATGGTGACTCACAGTACATGGTGATGTTCTGTAAATGGTGAAGTACAGTAAATGGTGACGCACAGTACATGGTGACACAGTACATGGTGACGTACAGTGAATGGTGAAGTACAGTAAATGGTGATATACAGTACATGAAGTTCATTAAATGGTGATATACAGCAAATGGTGATGTACAGTAAATGGTGATGTACAGTACATGGTGATGCACAGAACATGGTGTAGTACAGTAAATGGTGATGTACAGTACATGGTGAAGTACAGTAAATGGTGAAGTACAGTACATGGTGAAGTACAGTAAATGGTGATGTACAGTAAATCATGAAGTACAGTACATGGTGAAGTTCATTAAATGGTGATATACAGCAAATGGTGATGTACAGTAAATGGTGATGTACAGTACATGGTGATACACAGTACTTGGTGAAGTACAGTGCATGGTGATGTACAGTAAATGGTGACACAGTACATGGTGATGTACAGTACATGGTGACACAGTACATGGTGACACACAGTACATGGTGACGCACCGTACATGGTGATATACAGTACATGGTGACACAGTACATGGTCACACACAGTACATGGTGATATACAGTACATGGTGACACACAGTACATGGTGATGTACAGTACATGGAGAAGTACAGTACATGGTGATACACAGTAAATGGTGATGTACAGTACATGGTGATACACAGTACATGGTGAAGTACAGTAAATGGTGATGTACAGTACATGGTGATGTACAGTAAATGGTGACACAGTACATGGTGACACACAGTACATGGTCATATACAGTACATGATGACACACAGTAAATGGTGACGCACAGTACATGGTGATATACAGGAAATGGTGATGGACAGTAAATGGTGAGACACAGTACATGGTGACACACAGTACATGGTCATATACAGTACATGATGATGCAGTACATGGTCACACACAGTACATGGTGACTCACAGTAAATGGTGACGCACAGTACATGGTGATATACAGCAAATGGTGATGTACAGTAAATGTTGACACATAGTACATGGTGACACACAGTACATAGTGATGTACAGTAAATGGTTAAGTACAGTAAAGGGTGATGTACAGTAAATGGTGAAGTAAAGTAAAGGGTGATGTACAGTACATGGTGATGTACAGTAAATGGTGAAGTACAGTAAATATTGACACACAGTACATGGTCATATACAGTACATGATGATGCAGTACATGGTGACACACAGTACATGGTGACACACAGTAAATGGTGACGCGCAGTACATGGTGACACACAGTAAATGGTGACGCACAGTACATGGTGATATACAGCAAATGGTGATTTACAGTAAATGTTGACACATAGTACATGGTGACACACAGTGCATGGTGACACACAGTAAATGGTGACGCACAGTACATGGTGATATACAGCAAATGGTGATTTACAGTAAATGTTGACACATAGTACATGGTGACACACAGTGCATGGTGATGTACAGTAAATGGTGACACAGTACATAGTGACACACAGTACATGGTCATATACAGTACATGATGATGCAGTACATGGTGACACACAGTACATGGTGACACACAGTAAATGGTGACGCGCAGTACATGGTGATATACAGCAAATGGTGATTTACAGTAAATGGTGACACAGTACATGGTGACACACAGTACATGGTCATATACAGTACATGATGATGCAGTACATGGTGACACACAGTACATGATGACACACAGTACATGGTGAAGTACAGTAAAGGGTGATGTACAGTAAATGCTGATGTACTGTAAATGTTGATGTACAATACATGGTGATGTACAGTAAGTCATGAAGTACAGTAAAAGGTGATGTACAGTGCTTGGTGGTGTACAGTAAATGGTGACACAGTACATGGTGACACACAGTACATGGTCATATACAGTACATGATGACGCAGTACATGGTGACACACAGTAAATGGTGACACAGTACATTGTGATATACAGTACATGGTGACGCACAGTACATGGTGACACACAGTACATGGTGATATACAGTACATGGTGACACACAGTAAATGGTGATATACAGTACATGGTGACGCACAGTACATGGTGACACACAGTACATGGTGATATACAGTACATGGTGACTCACAGTACATGGTGATGTTCTGTAAATGGTGAAGTACAGTACATGGTGACGCACAGTACATGGTGACGCACAGTACATGGTGAAGTACAGTAAATGGTGAAGTACAGTAAATGGTGATGTACAGTGCATGGTGGTGTACAGTAAATGGTGACACAGTACATGGTGACACACAGTACATGGTCATATACAGTACATGATGACGCAGTACATGGTGACACACAGTAAATGGTGACGCACAGTACATGGTGACACACAGTAAATGGTGATGTAAAGTACATGGTGACGCACAGTACTTTGTGATATACAGTACATGGTGATGTACTGTAAATGGTGATGTACGGTAACTGGTGACATACAGTGTATGGTGATGTACAGTAGATGGTGACACACAGTACTTGGTGATGTACAGTACATGGTGATATACAGTACATGGTGACACACAGTACATGGTGACACAGTACATGGTGACACACAGTACATGGTGATGTACTGTAAATGGTGATGTACGGTAACTGGTGACATACAGTGTATGGTGATGTACAGTAGATGGTGACACACAGTACTTGGTGATGTACAGTACATGGTGATATACAGTACATGGTGACACACAGTACATGGTCATAAACAGTACAGGATGACACAGTACATGGTGACACAGAGTACATGGTGAAGCACAGTACATTGTGATATACAGCAAATGGTGATGTAGAGTAAATGGTGACGTACAGTACATGGTGATACAAAATAAATGGTGATGTACAGTACATGGTGATACACAGTACATGGTGACGCGCAGTACGTGGTGATATACAGTACATGGTATATACAGTACCTGGTGACGCGCAGTACATGGTGATGTACAGTACATGGTGACATACAGTACATGGTGACACAACGTACATGGTGACGCACAGTACATGGTGATATACAGTACATGGTGACACACAGTACATGGTGACACACAGTGCATGGTGATGTACAGTACATGGTGACACACAGTACATGGTGATATACAGTACATGGTGACTCACAGTACATGGTGATGTTCTGTAAATGGTGAAGTACAGTAAATGGTGACGCACAGTACATGGTGACACAGTACATGGTGACACAGTACATGGTGATGTACTGTAAATGGTGATGTACGGTAAATGGTGTACAGTAAATGGCGATGTACTGTACATGGTGACACACAGTACATGGTGATGTAATGTAAATGGTGATGTACAGTACATGGTGACAGACAGTACATGGTGACACAGTACATGGTGACACACAGTACATGGTGATGCACAGTACATGGTGATTTACAGTACATGGTGACATACTACATGGTGACACACAGTACATGTTGATATACAGTACATGGTGACACACAGTACATGGTGACGCACAGTACATGGTCACACACAGTACATGGTGATATACAGTACATGGTGACACACAGTACATGGTGATGTACAGTAAATGGTGATGTGCAGTACATGGTGATTTTCAGTAAATGGTGTTGTACAGTACATGGTGATGTACAGTACATGTTGACACACAGTACATGGTGATACACAGGGTGATATACAGTAAATGGAGAAGTACAGTAAATGGTGATGTACAGTACATGGTGATACACAATAAATGGTGATGTACAGTACATGGTGACACACAGTACATGGTGATGTACAGTACATGTTGACGCACAGTACGTGGTGATATACAGTACATGGTGACACACAGTACATGGTGATATACAGTACATGGTGACTCACAGTACATGGTGATGTTCTGTAAATGGTGAAGTACAGTAAATGGTGACGCACAGTACATGGTGACACAGTACATGGTGACGTACAGTGAATGGTGAAGTACAGTAAATGGTGATATACAGTACATGGTGAAGTTCATTAAATGGTGATATACAGCAAATGGTGATGTACAGTAAATGGTGATGTACAGTACATGGTGATACACAGAACATGGTGTAGTACAGTAAATGGTGATGTACAGTACATGGTGAAGTACAGTAAATGGTGATGTACAGTAAATCATGAAGTACAGTACATGGTGAAGTTCATTAAATGGTGATATACAGCAAATGGTGATGTACAGTAAATGGTGATGTACAGTACATGGTGATACACAGTACTTGGTGAAGTACAGTGCATGGTGATGTACAGTAAATGGTGACACAGTACATGGTGACACACAGTACATGGTCATATACTGTACATGATGATGCAGTACATGGTGACACACAGTACATGGTGACACACAGTAAATGGTGACGCACAGTACATGGTGATATACAGTACATGGTGACACACAGTACATGGTGACACACAGTACATGGTGATATACAGCAAATGGTGATGTACAGTAAATGTTGACACACAGTACATGGTGACACACAGTACATGGTGATGTACAGTAAATGGTGAAGTACAGTAAATGTTGACACACAGTACATGGTGACACACAGTACATGGTGATGTACAGTAAATGGTGAAGTAAAGTAAAGGGTGATGTACAGTAAATGGTAATGTACTGTAAATGTTGATGTACAGTACATTGTGATGTACAGTAAATGGTGAAGTACAGTACATGGCGATATACAGTACATGGTGACGCAGTACATGGTGACGCACAGTACATGGTAATTTACAGTACATGGTGATATACAGTACCTGGTGTTGTACAGTACATGGTGACGCACAGTACATGGTGACACAGTACATGGTGACACAGTACATGGTGATGTACTGTAAATGGTGATGTACGGTAAATGGTGTACAGTAAATGGCGATGTACTGTACATGGTGACACACAGTACATGGTGATGTAATGTAAATGGTGATGTACAGTGCATGGTGACAGACAGTACATGGTGACACAGTACATGGTGACACACAGTACATGGTGATGCACAGTACATGGTGATTTACAGTACATGGTGACATACTACATGGTGACACACAGTACATGTTGATATACAGTACATGGTGACACACAGTACATGGTGACGCACAGTACATGGTGATATACAGTACATGGTGACACAGTACATGGTCACACACAGTACATGGTGATATACAGTACATGGTGACACACAGTACATGGTGATGTACAGTAAATGGTGATGTACAGTACATGGTGATACACAATAAATGGTGATGTACAGTACATGGTGACACACAGTACATGGTGATGTACAGTAAATGGTGACGCACAGTACATGGTGACACAGTACATGGTGACGTACAGTGAATGGTGAAGTACAGTAAATGGTGATATACAGTACATGGTGAAGTTCATTAAATGGTGATATACAGCAAATGGTGATGTACAGTAAATGGTGATGTACAGTACATGGTGATACACAGAACATGGTGTAGTACAGTAAATGGTGATGTACAGTACATGGTGAAGTACAGTAAATGGTGATGTACAGTAAATCATGAAGTACTGTAAATGGTGAAGTACAGTGCATGCTGATGTACAGTAAATGGTGACACAGTACATGGTGACACTCAGTACATGGTCATATACAGTACATGATGACACAGTACATGGTGACACACAGTACATGGTGACACACAGTAAATGGTGACACACAGTACATCGTGATATACAGGAAATGGTGATGTACGGTAAATGGTGAGACACAGTACATGGTGACACACAGTACATGGTGATGTACAGCAAATGGTGATGTACAGTAAATGGTGATGTACAGTACATGGTGACAGACAGTACATGGTGACACAGTACATGGTGACACACAGTACATGGTGATGCACAGTACATGGTGATGTACAGTACATGGTGACACAGTACATGGTGACACACAGTAAATTGTGACGCACTGTACATGGTGATATACAGGAAATGGTGATGTACAGTAAATGGTGAGACACAGTACATGGTCATATACAGTACATGATGACACAGTACATGGTGACACACAGTAAATGGTGACGCACAGTACATGGTGCTATACAGGAAATGGTGATGTACAGTAAATGGTGAGACACAGTACATGGAGACACACAGTACATGGTGATATACAGCAAATGGTGATGTACAGTAAATGGTGATGTACAGTACATGGTGACAGACAGTACATGGTGACACAGTACATGGTGACACACAGTACATGGTGATGCACAGTACATGGTGATGTACAGTACATGGTGACACAGTACATGGTGACGCACAGTACATGGTGATATACAGTGTATGGTGACGCACAGTACATGGTGATATACAGCAAATGGTGTACTGTAAATGGTGATGTACCGGACATGGTGACAGACAGTACATGGTGACACAGTACATGGTGATGTACAGGACATGGTGACAGACAGTACATGGTGACACAGTACATGGTGACACACAGTACATGGTGATGCACAGTACATGGTGACACACAGTACATGGTGATGCACAGTACATGGTGATGTACAGTACATGGTGACGCACTGTACATGGTGATATACAGTACATGGTGATGTACAGTACATGGTTGGTGATGTACAGTACATGGTGACACACAGTACCTGGTGATATACAGTACATGGTGATATACAGTACATGGTGACGCACAGTACATGGTGATATACAGTAAATGGTGACGCACAGTACATGGTGATATACTGTACATGGTGACACACAGTACATGGTGATGTTCTGTAAATGGTGATGTACGGTAAATGGTGAAGTACAGTAAATGGTAAAGTACAATAAATGGTGATGTACAGTACATGGTGATGTACAGTAAATGGTGATGTACAGTACATGGTAACACAGTACATGGTGACACACAGTACATGGTGATATACAGCAAATGGTGATGTACAGTACATGGTGACACACAGTACATGGTGACGCACAGTGAATGGTTAAGTTCAGTAAATGGTGATACACAGTACATGGTGACTCTCAGTACATGGTGATATACAGTACATGGTGAAGTACATTAAATGGTGAAGTACAGTACATGGTGATACACAGTACGTGGTGAAGTACAGTAAATGGTGATGTACAGTACATGGTGATACACAGTACGTGGTGAAGTACAGTAAATGGTGATGTACAGTACATGTTGTACAGTAAATGGTGAAGTACAGTAAATGGTGAAGTACAGTACATGTTGTACAGTAAATGGTGAAGTACAGTAAATGGTGATGTACAGTATATGGTGATACACAGTACATGTGCTGTAAAATAACTTCGAACTGTGTCAAGGGCTGTCTTTGCTGGACCAATTCTGATCCGATTACATCATTGAGTTTGGAAAGGTGTTTTAACAATGAACGTACTGTGGGTCTTGCTCATAAATTAGGGTAGTAAAATTCTTCCAATTTCCATAAAGTGGGAGATTATTCTATCGATAAGATTGATGAGTTACAGGGAAAGGTTGATTGGGTTAGGGCTTTGTAGGAGAGTGAGGGGAGATTAGGCTGAGGAAAACAAAATGCTGAGGGATATGTTCAGGAATTTTTATTTATTGAGATGCAGTGAGGAATAGGCTCTTCTGCACTTCGAATCGCACCACCCAGCAACCCCCAATTTACTCCCAGCCTTACCAAGGACTATTTACAATGGCCAATTAACCTACCCACCAGAACAAGTTTGGACTGCAGAAGGAAACTGGAGCAACCAGAAGAAATGCAGGCGGTCACGGGGAGAATGTGCAGACTCCTTACAGACAGCAGAGGCAATTGAACCCGGGTCGGTGGTACCGTAAAGCGTTCTGCTAACAACTAAGAAGTCCTACTTCTATTTCTTCTACTGAGGTTAGAATGAGAGGTCATGGGTTAAGCCTGAAATGTCAAATGTTTAAGGGGAGCTTGGGGATGTACTTCTTCACTCTGAGGGAAGTGAGAGCGGAACAAGCTGCCAGTGGAAGTGGCGAATATGGGTTCGATTTCAACATTTAAGAGAAGCGTGGATCAATACATGGATGGGAAGGTTATGGAGGACCAGGGTCCAGGCACGGGTTGATGTACTAGGCTAAATAATAGGACAGCAGGGACTAGATGGGCCAAAGAGCCAGTTTCTTTGCTGTAGTGTTCTATGACTACCAACTTCAGTGAGAATAAGACAAGTGAAGTCACTCTCCAGAATAACTGTTTGTGGTGGATGATGTAACGATTGGCTTCCTGGGTACCTAATGATTATGGCCCCTTGGTTTTCGTAGCCTGGACCCCCAGATCAGCAGCAGCTCACAAACATGGAGAATTCTGAAGCCTCCACCAGTAAGACACCTGTGAATAGCCTATTTCACAGCTGCGGGCTGTAGATTTGGGACTGCCCGGTGAGCGTTGCTTTGTACTGAGCTGTCAGTTGAAGATGTAAAGAATTTGGGGTGTTCCACTATCTATAACGGGATCCCCTCCCCTGCCCTCCCACTCTCTGCCTTCTGCAGGGAGCAATCACTCAACAACTGCCTGGTCTGCTCATTTCTTCCCAGGCACTCTCTGCTATGAAGGCAAAGGGTTGTAAACTCAGTCAGCTCCATCATGGAAACTGATCTCCCTCCCATCAAAAGACAGCGCCAAAAGGTGGCATCCATCATTAAAGACTCTCTCCATCCAGGACACACCCTCTTCTCATCAGCACCATCAGAGACGCACACACGATGTCTTAGAAACAGCTTCTTCACTCCCACAGTTAGATTTGTGAATGGACCATTTTGCTCTACTTTTGCACTATTTTACAATATTTTATTTTTGTACATTTCTCATTGTAATCTTTAATAATTTGTTATGTATTATACTCTACTGCGGCTGTGAAACTTCACAATATATGTCAGTGACAATAAACCCATTATCCTTCCTCACCTGGATCTGCCAATCACCTCCCAGCTCTTGGTCCACCTCTTCCCTCTACCCTTTTAACAATGCTTACCTCCACTCTGTCTTTCAGTCACAACCCAAACCATTGACTGTCCATTTTCCTCCACAGACGCTGTCTGACCCACTGAGATCCTGCAGCATTTTCTGTTGCTCCAGACTCCAGCATCTGCCGTCCCATATATCTCCACCTTCCTGTTGTGTTTCTTCAGCAAGGCTAACAGAATCATCAAGGTTACCTGCCACCTCGGCTAATCCCTCTTCTCTCTCTACCTTCTGGGAGAAGGTGCAGGAGCTAGAAAGCCTGGATTTTAAGATTTAAGTGCAGATTCTTCCCCGTTGCCATCAGTATTCTGAAACATTCACCTCCTTTACATTCCCTTCCTGGTGGTGCTGCCACATCCTTGGAGACTTACCAGCGTCTCTCTCTGTCATTGTCACTTTAGACTCTCTTTTTGCACTACGTCAGTGTGCCCTCCTGTACTTCTGTTGTTTTACACTTGTTGCTGTATTTCAGATTCAGACTTATTCATCACATGTTTGGTACTTGTTAACGCACAGTGAAAGGTGTCATTTATATTAACAACCCACTCACCTAGGGATGTGCTGGGACAGCCCATTATTGCCACACATTCCAGTACCAACATAACATGCCCACAATCCTCAGCAGAACAACGCAGAGCACAACAAACAACAAAAAAAAACCCCATTCCTCCTCCACCCACACAAATGGACAGTCCTCCAACTCCAGGACAGGCCTGCAGACTCCAGTCTCCAGGTTTCCAATCGACTTTCGGGCTCCAAGTTTCAGTATTGACTGCCAGACCATCGGATGACAGGAACCTGAACTCCAGCTCGAACCCTGGGCACGCTGACTGATTCACTCATTCATGCCTCCTCGTGTTTCCTGCTCACAGAAGCTCTTGGCCACTGGCCTTTGAGCACAGAGCAGAGGCCTGGACTGTCAATGTTCTTCATCATCCGCATACGTTGCCATCTCAAAAGAGCCTTGTTGAGTTTAGTATTACCATATAGATGGTTTACTCTGTGAGATTATGTAAGCAAGGGTTTCATTACACCCTGGCGTATATGACAATGAAATAATCTCACCTAATCTAGTCCAGTTCTCTGTTCATGTGGCATTATTTATATTGACTTATACCTGACCTTATCTTTCGGAGGAGACTGAGGTCCTTTGGAGTGTGAAGGCCTCTCCTTCACATGTTTTACCAGTCTATTGTCACCAATATGTGGTGATGTGCTGGGGCGATGGCATCAACACGGGTGATGCCAACAGGCTCAATGATGGATTAAAAAGCCTGGCTCCGTTATAGGAGTCAAACTGGACACACTGGAGGCTGTGGTAGAACAAAGGGCCTACAGAAAATCCTGGCAATTCTGGACAATGTTTCTCACTCTCTGCATGCCACCTTGGCTGAAGAGAGGAACACTTTTAGTAATAGACTAAGACAACTGCACTGAAACAAACAGTGGTATATGAAGTCATTCTTACCCATGGTCATTAGGATCTCTAATGAGCCAATCTATAGCCAGGGAAGTGATGATCCACTCCTGTTAGACTGTTTCAGGTAACTTATTTTTTATTTTTTCTACTTCTCTTCTAATATTTGTATATCTATGCACTACTAATGTTACTGTGACACAGTAATTTCCTTTGGATCAATAAAGAATCTACCTATCTATTTATATGTCTGCCTGTCTATCTATCTATTTATTTACCTTTAGAGTTATACTTAGGTTATATTTATTAGACACACATATATCAAAACATACAGTGAAATATGTCATTTGTGTTAACAACCAACACAGTCTGAAAACGTGGAGGTGACAGCCTGCTACTGACGTCAACATCGCAGGCCCACCATGTTCTGCCGAACAATGTCAGTTAACATCCAGCTTAGGCATTGACATGGAGCGCTGTTGCAGGAAAGCAGGCCATGCTCTGTTCTTGCTGCTGTCGTTGGGCAGGAGGTACAGGATCCTCAGACCCCACACCACCAGGTTCAGGAACAGTTATTACCATTCAACCATCAGGCTCCTGAACCAGCACTGAAGTGATTCCACAACCTCTGGACTCACTTTTGAGGATGCTACAGCTCATGTCCACAGTATTATTTGTATTTGCACTTTGGTTGTTTGTCCTGACCCCAGGTGCTGTCTGTGTGACCCTTTATGACCGCACTGATTCTGTTGTATTTCTTTGTTTCACTGTGAATGCCTGCAAGAAAATTAATCTCAATGTAGTGTATGGTGATAATTACTGTCAATGTAGTATATGGTGATCATTAATCTTAGGGTAGTGTATGGTGTTAATTAATTTCAATGTAGTGTATGGTGATAATTACTGTCAATGTAGTATATGGTGATCATTAATCTTAGGGTAGTGTATGGTGTTAATTAATTTCAATGTAGTGTATGGTGATAATTAATCTCAATGTAGTGTATGGTGATAATTAATCTCAATGTAGTGTATGGTCGTAATTAATCTCAGGGTAGTGTATGGTGATAATTAATCTCAATGTAGTATATGGTGGTAATTAATTTCAATGTAGTATATGGTGATAATTAATCTCAATGTAGTCTATGGTGGTAATTAATTTCAATGTAGTGTATGGTGATAATTACTGTCAATGTAGTATATGGTGATCATTAATCTTAGGGTAGTGTATGGTGTTAATTAATTTCAATGTAGTTTATGGTGATAATTAATCTCAGTGTAGTGTATGGTGATAATTAATCTCAATGTAGTGTATGGTGATAATTACGTGCATTGATAATAAATTTACTTTGAATTTTGAGACACAACAACAGCAAAACAAACCCCTGACTACCCCCCACTTCACCTTCAGAGATCACCAGCCCTCGTCTTTGGGAGCCTGTAACTGTGGTCCTGACCCTGGTGATCGCAGGTCTTTGTCCTCAGTGCCTGCCAGCCTGACCTTCGTCCTCAGAGATCGCTGGACCTGCTGTCTGAGCTCGGACATCTGGAACTGTCCCATATGAGCTCCAACCCTGGAACTCAGTGACTGTGGCGATCACTTGCCCTCGAGCTCAGGGTCCGACAACTTCTGTCCTTAAGCATGGGATTGATGTTTTTTGTTCTTTGCGCCTGCTGATTGGACCTTGGTCCTTGGTGATCACTGACCTTTAACCTCGAACAAAATTGCACTTTTTATTTTGCAATTGTTCGTTTTTATAGATTCCTATTGTAATTTAGAGTAAATCTTTGTGTTTTGCATTGTATAGCTGCAGAACAATGATGATAAACCTGATTTTGATTCCAATTAGTCCACATATCATAAGGGTGATATCGATGTCAGCTCCTTGCAGTCCAGGTTTGATCCTGACCTCAGGCGCTGTCTGTGTGACCCTCTAAGACCATGCGAGTGCTCCAGTCTCCTCCCAGATCCTGAAGACTGGTTGTTGAAGGGGAAGTGCTCTACAGGAAGTCCGCAGAACGTGGTGGACGTGGCCAGGAAACTCTCTCACCACCATTAAGCACATTTACATGGAGCGCTGCCCCAGGAAAGCAGCACCATCATCAAAGACCCCGAGCATGCAGGCCACGCTCTCTTCCCACTACCACCATCAAGAACGAGGTACAGCAGACTTTGGTTCCACACCACCAGGCTCAGGAACAGTTATTCCCCTCCAACAGGGCTGCTGAACCGGCATGGATAATTTCACTCCCCTCAGCAATGAACTGACTCCAACACCTGCTGACTCACTTTCAAGGAATCCACAGCTCATGTTCTCAGTAATTTTTTATTTGCACAACTGATCTTTTTTTGTATATTGGTCGTTTGTCCCCTCTAAGGTGTGAGCATGTGTGC
The DNA here is from genome assembly GCF_030144855.1 of Hypanus sabinus. Classification (NCBI taxonomy): domain Eukaryota; kingdom Metazoa; phylum Chordata; class Chondrichthyes; order Myliobatiformes; family Dasyatidae; genus Hypanus; species Hypanus sabinus. Next base: position 60,911,758 of record NC_082718.1, on the reverse strand, counting down.
ATGCACAAAGGAATTTAAACTGCTCACAGAAGGCTGTCACCCTCTACCTCATTGGCATGTTAAGTATATTTCACAATTGTACACAATCACATTTCCTTTTCCAGTTTCTAATGCGGACGGTTTTGACAACATGGAGTTTGCGATGATTTGTCTGCAGAGTTTGTCTGCAGAACTGGCTTCTTTATACTGTTTTAATTGAATAAATTATTCAGTACACACATGTTGTTGTCACTGGGCAAAGAAATTGCACAGCACAATATTTTTGCACACACTGGTCATTCCAAATTAGAGGGAACATTGCTGGTCAGTCTTTGTTTATATAAAGATTTTCATAAATTCTATTTTATTTCTTTACTTTCCTGTAAATGTCTGCAAGAAGATTAGTCTCATGGTAGCAAATGGAGATATATACATACTTTGACAATAAAGTAACTTTGACTTTGACTGCGTGTAGGAAGGTGGCAGAAAGGAATGTGCAGGGGTACAGGAGGACAACGAGCAAGGGTAGGGGAATGGTGGGACTGCTCTCTTGGGAGCTGGCAATGGGAAGATAGGCCCCTTTCTGTAGCAATAAAGAAGCTGCTGGAGGCACTCAGCGGGTTGAGCAGCATCTATGGGGGTAAATGGGCAGTCAACATTTCGTGTTGAGATGCTGAATGATTGTTCAGCTTGGCTCCTTCTGTATTGTAATAAGTATTTCATTCCCTGCGACCAAACAGCATCAAAACATTTAAAAGTGGTTAAATGTTTGCTTTGTGTTTGCAATAAGTTGCTTATATCCCTCTCCATTACCTGCCGTTGTCTTGTCAGCCCAATATTGACCCAGAGGTACTCCATGACACCAGCATGTCTAGGAAAAGCTTAGGACCAGAGGGCACAGCCTCAGAATACAATGATGAATGGCCTAATTCTGCTTCTATTTCTCATGGTCCTATGGTTATTTTAAATCCATTCTTCTCCCAGGGTATCGGTTCCAGAAACCACAATCTCTACAGTTTCGCTCCCATATCTATTGTCAATCATTCCTGTCCGTTTACACCCTCACTGGAGAGATCACAGATGACCAATGAAGATGATTAAAAAGACCGTTGTTCAGAAACATTAACTCTATTTTGCTCTCCATTGATGTTGCCTGATCTACTGAGTGTTTCTAGAATTTTCTGTTTTCAAGAAAAATTGAGTGGCATGTACAACAGGTTTCTAATACCATGTATCAGTTAGGAAAAGGAAGGATCCTGTGTGGCTTTTCAATCAATTACTGATCAATGATCAGTGGACACAATTCCAAGCTCCTTTTCCCCTTTCTGTTCCCTCCCATTTATGATACATTCCCTTGGCCTAGTGGGGGAATCTCACTCAAACCTGTTGAACATTGAAAGGCCTAGATAGAGATTGATAGAATCTTGGTTAGTCAGGGCATCAAAGGTTACAGGGAGAAGGAAGGAGTATGGGGTTGAGAGAGATAATAAATCAGCCATGATGGAATGGCAGAGCAGACTCAACAGGCCGAATGACCTGATTCAACTCCTATGTCTTATGATCTTTTGGCCTTGTGGATGGTGGAAAGAAAGGTCTGAGAAATCAGATGGTGATCATTTAATGCAGGACACTGGCCTCTGGCCCTCCTTTGCAATCACAGTATCCATGTGCCTGGTCCAGTCATGTTCCCATTGACGACAACAGGAGGCGGGAGGTGACAGTCTTAGTAACAGCATTGAACAGCGAGGAGTGGAGGTCAGCCTGTCTCTCCTGATAATGCTTGTGAAACTTTGCAGACAGCAAATCCCACAAACTGTGAGGTCTTGCCTAATGATTATTCAGGTGGCTATATGATTGTGCTGCAGAATGGGCCTCACAGTGACCTTTTCCATTGCTTGGATGATATTCGTTTTAATATGGCTTAAAACAGACTGGCACGTGGATGTAAATAACCCAGCCAAATTCATTTTAATACCTACTCTAATTAGCTAAGGACTGATTAAGAATCCTTTGAATAATTAATGGTATTCAAATTATGAATAAGGGTGCCATGATAGTGTGAAGAACAGGCATGTTACATTGCTGTTCTTCCCACCAGCTAGCTGTAAGATTGGGGTTTGATTCCTGTCACTGTCTGTAAGGAGTTTGGATGTGGTCCCCGTGACTGTGTGGGTTTCCTTCCGATTTCCTGGCTTCATTCCATATTCCAAACAATCAGCTTTCTGGGCCAAGGCTGGCTGATTAGTTCCCTCTATAAAGGCTGCCTAACCTGCTGGGTTCCTCCATCATTTTCTGTCTGTTGCTGTGGGCCACTAAAAATTCCACTCTCAAGCTTCACAGCATTATTGCATTCCCCTGTGTAACACCGAGCTGAAGCCGACATCGTTGGTGCCAGACGGCCTTCCCCTGCTGATGTGCTGTGAGCTCTTGAGGACTTCACCATACGGCCCAGCAGGTGTAAATAAACTTTGAAGGCACCTTGACGGGAGCAGAAAACAGTACAGGCAGCTACAGGGGAGCGCTGCTTCTGAACGAAATGAATGCTCAGGGAGGGGTGGTGCTTCTGGGCTGTCACCTGTCATGCTTGGGGGCCAGTATGGTCTTTGCTACAGTCTTGACGGAAGAACATGAGGGCAGTCTATTAGTATCTACGGGCTGGCCAAGACAACTCTGCTCCTGTGGACAGGAGGGAAAGCAGACGAAGGCTCCTCTCCTGGAGTTTGAGGCTTGGATGACTCTCCCTTTGCAGCAGTGAGCAGCAAATGGAGAGCTGTGCCAGGGATCGGCACTGGACTGGAGCCCGGAAACTGAGAGTGGTTCTGACCTGGAGCTCCGTGGGCAATGTGCTGAGGCCCAATGTGTGATCGACTGTCAGCTGTCAGACATCTCAGAGACAACAGAGAACACACTTTGAATCTTGGCCCTTAAGTGGCACAGCTTCAGGGGAAATTAGGTTAGTAAAGTCCGCCTGTGCTGAGAGTGGATGAACAAGAGTCAAGCTGCAGAAGAACAGGCTGGAAATCACACTGTGGGGCAGTTTGATGTTGCACCATGGCTGATGTTACTCAGCAGAGCAATAATTGGGGAAATGTTATCAGGGAGAGTGAAATTCTGGTTAGAATGTGTGCACATGAATTTCCAGACAGGCACTAAAGCCCCTGGAGATATTCATGAGATTGTTCTACTTAACCCAATTTTAACAGCACCATTCTTCTCGAGTGATGTGAGCTGAATCTGCCTATTGTCTAATGGGGGATGTGGAATGCAGTTTTAATGGACTGAAGTACTATTTTTAGCTTCTCTGGCCAAAGCTAGACAGTGAAGTCGTGATGGGTCTGAACAAAACTTCATAGAGTACTCAAGTTGGTTCTGATACAGTATCAAATGTGGTCTGGTCACAAATTTGACACTGTATCAAGATTCAGTCTGGGAAGAATGGGACACAGTAAATCCTCAACATGAACCAGTGTAGCAATGGACAGCGTGAAGGGTGCAATACATCAAATAAAAGTCTGGGGGGGTTTGGCCAGAACAGTATACAGAATAAAATCAGGATAAAACTGGACACAATACTTAAGGGGGGCCTAACTCTACTTGGACAGACTGGATGGTCATTTTGATACAGGAAGAGAAGCTTTCTCTTTCAGTGGTTGCACAGACTGGCCCAAAGTGAAGTGCACCAGCTAATGTGAGTTCGTTCTGACTGGTGATCTGGGACAATGGGGGACGGGGTGTGGCTTTGTAATTTGTCTCGTTAAACTGGTTTGTTTAAGCTTTAAGTAGAAAATATATTTTTAACTTCTTTTCAATTGCTTAGAGTGGTAACATGCTTGAACAGGGATGTAAATAAAACTGCCCAGCTTACTTTAATAGATACCCTAATTAGCAAAGAATTGGATAATTGATAAATATTGAAAATAAGAACAAGGGTAGCATGACAGCGTGAAAGTAACACTGTTGTGTAACAGTGCAACGTCTTGCAGTGCTCCAGCTGTAAGATCGGGGTTTGATTCCGGCCACTATCTGTGAACATTTGGATGCTCTCCCTGTGACCGCGTGGGTTTTCCACGGATCCTCTGGTTTCCTCCCACATTCCAAAGCCTTATGGTTAGGGTTAGTGAGCGTGGGCGTGCCAGGTTGACGCCAGAAGTGTGGCAATACTTGTGGGCTGTCCAGCGTAACCGTCGCTGATTTGATCTGACGCAAACAATGTATTTTACTCATGTATCAATATCCATGTGACAAATACTGATCTTTATCTTTAAGATTTGTTTATTTTCAAGGGAGGTGATATGTTGCAACTGCAGTATGAGGGAGTTAGTTGAGAGCCAGTGTAATCCCTGTTAATTATATCAACTGCAAGGAGATGCTTTTTTGAGTAACATTGGCTCAGAGTTATTGAGCTGGAGTCCAAGCTGTGGAAATTACAGTGCATCAGGTGAAAATGGAGAGCCTGCACTTCGAGGATAAGCCCATGTGATAAATGGTGTGCAGCACAAAGGTATGATGAAGTGTTAGAGAAAGAGGGAGCTGTGTCTTTGCTGTAGATTCTCATAAACCAGATAGGAGGCAGTGCCTTGGTGAATGAAATAGCGTGAGAATAAGGCTCTAAGTTAAAAAAAGGAAGAATGCCATTGAGGATAAACTTGGGAGCTCACAAAGCAAAGCGATCAGTTTTGGTGAAAGATAAATTGATCTTGCCAGGAAAGGATGGAGGGTAAATATTATAATGTATCAGTTATTAAAGTTCAAACGCTGAACAATGGTTAAAGGCCTAAAGTACTTTATCACAAAGCAAAGAACATGGCAGCAAAATGGATGAATTAGAGAGAAGGATAAGAATTAATGATCAGGTTTGATACAGAATCTGAGAATGGGGAATAAAATCAGTGCATGGAAGATTAAAATTAACAAGGGCTAAGTAATTCAAGTGGGGCCCAATTTATAGCCCTAGCAAGGGAAGGCATAGTTTTGGAGTAAGAATTAGCTAGAATATGGAAAGAATATCTAACAGAGAAGAAGCTTTTGTTGTGCAGTACTTTAATTTTCATGTTGACTGGTCAATGGGCATGCCCAGTGTGGACATGCCCAGTGTGATGATGCCCAGTGTGAACATGCCTAGTGTGGACATGCCCAGTGTGGACATGCCCATTGTAGACATGCCCAGTGCGATGATGCCAAGTGTGGACATGCCCATTGTGGACATACCCAGTGTGGACATACCCAGTGTGGACATACCCATTGTGGACATGCCCATTGTAGACATGCCCATGGTGGACATGCCCAGTGTGGACATACCCAGTGTGGACATGCCCATTGTGGACATGCCCATTGTGGACATACCCAGTGTGGACATGCCCAGTGTGGACATACCCAGTGTGGACATGCCCATTGTGGACATGCCCATTGTGGACATACCCAGTGTAGACATACCCAGTGTGGACATTCCCATTGTAGACATGCCCAGTGTGGTGATGCCCAGTGTGGACATACCCAGTGTAGACATGCTCAGTGTGGACATTCCCATTGTAGACATGCCCAGTGTGGTGATGCCCAGTGTGGACATACCCAGTGTAGACATGCCCATTGTAGACATGCTCAGTGTGATGATGCCAAGTGTGGACATGCCCATTGTAGACATGCCCAGTGTGGACATGCCCATTGTAGACATGCCCAGTGTGGAAATGCCCGTTGTGGACATGCCCGTTGTGGACATGCCCATTGTAGACATGCCCAGTGTGGTGATGCCCAGTGTGGACATACCCAGTGTAGACATGCCCATTGTAGACATGCCCAGTGCGATGATGCCAAGTGTGGACATGCCCATTGTGGACATACCCAGTGTGGACATACCCAGTGTGGACATACCCATTGTGGACATGCCCATTGTAGACATGCCCATGGTGGACATGCCCAGTGTGGACATACCCAGTGTGGACATGCCCATTGTGGACATGCCCATTGTGGACATGCCCAGTGTGGACATACCCAGTGTGGACATGCCCATTGTGGACATGCCCATTGTGGACATACCCAGTGTAGACATACCCAGTGTGGACATTCCCATTGTAGACATGCCCAGTGTGGTGATGCCCAGTGTGGACATACCCAGTGTAGACATGCTCAGTGTGGACATTCCCATTGTAGACATGCCCAGTGTGGTGATGCCCAGTGTGGACATACCCAGTGTAGACATGCCCATTGTAGACATGCTCAGTGTGATGATGCCAAGTGTGGACATGCCCATTGTAGACATGCTCAGTGTGATGATGCCAAGTGTGGACATGCCCATTGTAGACATGCCCAGTGTGGACATGCCCATTGTAGACATGCCCAGTGTGGAAATGCCCGTTGTGGACATGCCCATTGTGGACATGCCCATTGTAGACATGCCCACTGTGGTGATGCCCAGTGTGGACATACCCAGTGTAGACATGCCCATTGTAGACATGCTCAGTGTGATGATGCCAAGTGTGGACATACCCAGTGTAGACATACCCGTTGTGGACATGCCCATTGTAGACATGCCCATTGTAGACATGCCCGTTGTGGACATGCCCATTGTAGACATGCCCATTGTAGACATGCCCATTGTGGACATGCCCAGTGTGGTGATGCCCGTTGTGGACATGCCCATTGTGGACATGCCCGTTGTGGACATGCCCATTGTAGACATGCCCATTGTAGACATGCCCAGTGTGGACATACCCAGTGTAGACATGCCCGTTGTGGGCATGCCCAGTGTGGACATGCCCAGTGTGGACATGCCCGTTGTGGACATGCCCAGTGTGGACATACCCAGTGTAGACATGAAATTGTGGACATGCCCATTGTGGACATGCCCGTTGTGGACATGCCCATTGTAGACATGCCCAGTGTGGACATACCCAGTGTAGACATGCCTGTTGTGGACATGCCCATTGTGGACATGCCCGTTGTGGACATGCCCATTGTAGACATGCCCAGTGTGGTGATGCCCAGTGTGGACATACCCAGTGTAGACATGCCCATTGTAGACATGCTCAGTGTGATGATGCCAAGTGTGGACATACCCAGTGTAGACATACCCGTTGTGGACATGCCCATTGTAGACATGCCCATTGTGGACATGCCCATTGTAGACATGCCCATTGTAGACATGCCCATTGTGGACATGCCCATTGTGGACATGCCCGTTGTGGACATGCCCATTGTAGACATGCCCAGTGTGGACATACCCAGTGTAGTCATGCCCGTTGTGGGCATGCCCAGTGTGGACATGCCCAGTGTGGACATGCCCGTTGTGGACATGCCCAGTGTGGACATACCCAGTGTAGACATGAAATTGTGGACATGCCCATTGTGGACATGCCCAGTGTGGACATGCCCGTTGTGGACATGCCTGTTGTGGACATGCCTGTTGTGGACATGCCCAGTGTAGACATGCCCGTTGTGGACATGCCCAGTGTGGACATGCCCGTTGTGGACATGCCCAGTGTGGACATGCCCATTGTGGACATGCCTGTTGTGGACATGCCCATTGTGGACATGCCCGTTGTGGACATGCCCATTGTGGACATGCCCGTTGTGGACATGCCCATTGTAGACATACCCAGTGTGGACATGCCCGTTGTGGACATACCCAGTGTAGACATGCCCGTTGTGGACATGCCCAGTGTGGACATGCCCGTTGTGGACATGCCCATTGTAAACATGCCCGTTGTGGACATGCCCGTTGTGGACATGCCCAGTGTGGACATGCCCGTTGTGGACATGCCCAGTGTAGACATGCCCATTGTGGACATGCCCATTGTGGACATGCCCATTGTAGATATGCCCAGTGTGGACATGCCCATTGTGGACATGCCTGTTGTGGACATGCCCGTTGTAGACATGCCCGTTGTGGACATGCTATGTTGGTGACAAAATCTGTGGCAACACTTGCAGGCTGCTTCCAGCACATCCTTAGGGGGCTGGTTGTTAATGCAAATGACACGTTTCGCTGTATGTTTTCATGTACACGTGATAACTAAATCTGATTCTGAATCTGAGTAAGGTTGGAAGGGTTGGTAAGAGGGTAGGTTCAATCTAGATCTCCAATGTGGTCTGTCAGGAGGATAGAGGATGTTCTACGTGACTATGTGGCTCTGTTCTTGGTACTTTTATTTTCTCTCATATCGTAAAGACCCTTTGTTTGCTGGAATAGATAGATACTCTAAATTGCCCCGGCAGTGGGCTGGAGAAACAAGAGGAGAGAGAAGGTGCAGTTACAGGGGAAATAACTGGGGGAATGGAAGTGATGGGGTTGCTCTGTGAATGAGCCAAAAGACTCCTTCGATGTTGTAAGAACTATGAAATAATATGAGCATTCAAGAATTTCTTAGAATTTTGTATGTCATGGAGTAAACTAGGAGGGAGTCTGTTTTAGATCTTGTCATGTGTAAGAGAGGATTAATTAGTTACCTCATTGTAAATGGTTCTCTAGGGAAGACTGATCATAACAGGATTGAATTTTACACGGAGTGTGAAAGTGGCAGGCTTAAGTCTGAATCTGGAGTATTAAATTTAAATTAATTACTTAGATACAAATATCAAAGTGGTTAAGGAGGATTAGGAAATTAATTAAAATCTATAGTGAAAAATGAGTAAAGATGCACATTTAAAGAAAGAAAAACATGAGCCAAATAAGATAAGGGGGGTGGGACTCGAAAATGAGAGTAATCTATTGAGGAACTTCAAGATAGAACATGAGAGGTCATCAAAGATTGAGAAGAAGAGAGTTAGGGAGGGAAATGTGGGTTCCCTGAAGGCTGAGACAGGAACTGTTGTGGTGGGTCTAAGAAATGAGATGTTCAATGTAGGAAACCAAAAGCATTTCAGTTTTAGAGGGAAAACTGGAGCCGATTAAGAGCAAGGAGCATAAAGTAATTAATATCAGTGAAGAAAATTGAGAGGAGAAGCCAGAGTTTCCCATGAGCTAAGGGTGTAACCGGGGTGTTCCACTGCATGCTGGTGATCCAGCACAACTCACTCATCTCTAGAATGCTGTTAACTCATCGGAACACTTCAAACATAGAACAGCTGTTCTTTAAAAACAAACAGGAGAAAGAGAACAAGGAAATGCAGACCAGTTAGCCTGGTCTAGGTGCTGGGAAAATTCTGGTGTCTTATTAAGGAAGTGATAACAGGGAACTTAACAAAGTTTTACGTGATTAGTGAGTGTTGGTGTGCTGTCATGGGGTTACTACTAGCCAAGAACTCGACTAACCACTCCACGTTAATGCTGCGACAACAAGAGCAGGTTAGAAGCTAGGTGTCCTGTGGTGACTAACACACCTGTGGGTGCCCAAATGTCTTTCCATTATGTAAAAGGCAGAGAGGAGGAATCTGATGGAACGTTTGCCTCTGGTTTGGATGGGTACCTCTCCCATAACACCGGGGAAACCACAGCACCCAGGGCAAGGCAGCTCAGCTGAGTGGACCCCATTCACCAGGAGAAGCATTCATTCCCTGCATTACCAGTATACAGTGACTGCGGCCTGTATCAATCACACACCCCAATGCAACAAAAGATGTGGCACCATGTGGCACCTGCAAACACAGGAGGCCCTATTATACAAGATTATAGCAAATCGCTTTATTAATATTATATAAATACAGAATGGAAGGAAAATGAATAATGAAGCAGTGAAGGAAACAAGATAATACTTATCAACCAATCACTGAGTTATTCTGTACAATGCAGAGGGAACTCAAGTGTCTGACAATCTTTTCTAGTCTGTCTCTCTCTCTCTCTCTCTCGATGTCTGTCTGTCTAGATTCTGTTTCTTTGTGACCCAGCCTAATAGAATATTTCAACTTGCACAAAGAAATTGCCCCTTTTACGAAGGATCAAGCTGAGGATCAACTTTATTCACCTTCAACATTTGCATGTATTAGGACTTTGCTGTGGTGTGTTGGTCAGGGTGCAACAGGCAATAAAAAGTAACAACATTCAACAATCATACAGAATAAAGAATGATATAAAATAAGGTTAAAGTGCAGATATGGAATAAAATGCATTAATACCAGCATGTATTTAAAATGTGAATAGTGTTGTAAACATGATATAAAGTGTCCACAGTGCAATGCCGTGACTGAGGTAATGGATGGAGGGGTGCTGGGGCTAACTAATATGGTTGATTAGATTAACTGTCCTTTTACAGTTTTTCTCAGGTACCTAGACATCTTGACCAAGACAGCAGTGCATGTGGTCAATTCTAAACTCATGAGCAAAACAGCAACCACCTCAGCACAACAGTCAACCATTTCTCTTTGCATGTACACCAGTCTCAATTGCTAATGAATTTTTCACAAAACACTTGACACAGCAGTCGTCAGATGACAGGAAAATCAATTGGAAATGTCAGTCCAAGCAAAACACAATCATATGTCGTTGTCCCCCCCCCCCCACCACCCAGCCTGACAGCAATCAATTCCAAATCATTGACTCAAAGTGGCTCCATTGTGCAAGAAATTAAGCTATCATTGCAAATCTGTTGATTCATCAACTGTGTGGAAGACAAGAAGATGAGGGAGGAATGTCGTAGGGCAAAGGGTGACAGTTCGGGCACAAAGCCTGAGAGGTGTGCTGCCATAAGTGTACTGGTGTACATCCCAACAATCACATTCCTTGATGGGCTTTACGGACAACTCCTAGCACCAGGGAGGAGCAGGATGCCAGGAACAATGGCTGTCACTATGTCATCACATGGGACAATGCATCCTTCCACCACTCATCTGCAGTGACAGATTGGTTCCATGGAATTCCTTCCACCATTCTCCCCGTTCCTCAAAGTATTTAATTTAATATCAAATTTAATATCAAAGTACATACATGTCACCTTATACGATCCTGAGATTCATTTTCTTGTGGGCATACTCAGTAAATCCAATAACCACAATAGAATCAATCAAAGACCACTCCCAACAGGATGTACAAACAACCATTGTGCAAAAGACAACAAAGTGTGCAAATGCAAAAGAAAAAAAGACATAATAATAAATAAATAAGCAATAAATATTGAGAACATGAGATGAAGTCATTGAAAGTGGAACAGTTCAGTGAAGTTGAGTGTTTCGAGAGTCTGATTGCTGAGGGTTAGTGACTGTTCCTGAACCCGGTGGTGTGAATCCTGAATCTCATATACCTTCTTGCTGATAGTGAGAAGCGAGCAGGGCCTGGCTCGTGGAGGCCCATGATGAGGGATGCAGTGTTTCAGGTAGATGTGCTCAATGGTGGGGAGGCCTTTATCCTGATGGACTGAGCCACATCCACTAGTTTTTGTAGGATTTTACATTCGAGGGCATTGTTGGTTCCATACCGGGCTATGATGTAGTCAGTCGATATACTCCCCACCACACATCGAAGGAAGTTTGCCAAAGTTTTAGAGTCATGCCAAATCTTTGCCAACTTCTTAGGAAGTCGAGGCTCTGTCATGCTTTCTTTGTAATTGCATTTACTAACTGGGCTCAGGACACGTTCTCTGAAATGATAATGAGGAAGTTAAAGTTGCTGACCGATGAGGACTGGCTCAGGGACCTCTGTCTTCCTCCTCCTTGGTCACTGAGTGAGAGGTTGTTATTGTGACACCACTCAGCCAGATTTTCAATCAATCCTCCGATATGCTGATTTGTCACCACCTTTGATTCAGCCAGTGACAGTGGTGTCATCAGCATTGGAGCTGGGCATAACTCAGAAGCAGGAAATGGGTGGAGCAGGGAGCGAAGTACACAGGCTTGTGGTGCCCCTGAGCTGATGGTGGTTGTTGTCATCATTCTGAATTGACTGGGCTCCTCAACCCTTCTGCAGATGGAAGATTTATGACAAGCACCTTTATGACCAAATGTAACTATTTTTCATTGCATATACACTGTTCTCAGCTGCTAATTAACTTCTTGCAAGATGCCAGTCACAGCAGTCATCAGAAACAGAAAAATCAATAGGAAGTGTCAGGTAAAGCAAAACACAGTGAAACGCCCCGGTTCTTAAACCGTCTCCTCGTCCAGTTAAAAGGATAAGGGCAGTACGTACGGGAGAATGCCACCATCCTTAGGTTCCCCTTCAGGTGATGCACCATCTTGCCTTGGGAAAATACAGCTATTCTTTCAGGGTCACGGGATACAAGTCCTGGAACACATCCCTCAATGGCACAGTGGCTGCACCTTACCCTGGAGAGCTGCGTAAGTTCGAGAAGCCAGCTCATTACCATTACCATTACCAGCTCATTACCATTACCAGTACCATTACCAGTACCAGTTACCAGTACCATTACCAGTACCAGTTACCAGTACCATTGCCATTACCAGCTCATTACCATTACCATTACCAGTACCAGTTACCAGTACCATTGCCACTACCAGCTCATTACCATTACCATTACCAGCTCATTACCATTACCATTACCAGCTCATTACCATTACCAGTACCATTACCAGTACCAGTTACCAGTACCATTACCAGTACCAGTTACCAGTACCATTGCCATTACCAGCTCATTACCATTACCATTACCAGTACCAGTTACCAGTACCATTGCCACTACCAGCTCATTACCATTACCATTACCATTACCAGTACCAGTTACCAGTACCATTGCCACTACCAGCTCATTACCATTACCATTACCAGTTACCAGTACCATTGCCACTACCAGCTCATTACCATTACCATTACCAGTACCAGTTACCAGTACCATTGCCACTACCAGCTCATTACCATTACCATTTCCAGCTCATTACCATTACCATTACCATTGCCACTACCAGCTCATTACCATTACCATTACCAGTACCAGTTACCAGTACCATTGCCACTACCAGCTCATTACCATTACCATTTCCAGCTCATTACCATTACCAGTACCATTACCATTACCAATACCAGTTACCATTACCATTTCCAGCTCATTACCATTACCATTACCAGTACCAGTTACCAGTACCATTGCCACTACCAGCTCATTACCATTACCATTACCAGTACCAGTTACCAGTACCATTGCCACTACCAGCTCATTACCATTACCATTACCAGTACCAGTTACCAGTACCATTGCCACTACCAGCTCATTACCATTACCATTTCCAGCTCATTACCATTACCAGTACCATTACCATTACCAATACCAGTTACCATTACCATTTCCAGCTCATTACCATTACCATTACCAGTACCAGTTACCAGTACCATTGCCACTACCAGCTCATTACCATTACCATTACCAGTACCAGTTACCAGTACCATTGCCACTACCAGCTCATTACCATTACCATTTCCAGCTCATTACCATTACCATTACCATTGCCACTACCAGCTCATTACCATTACCATTACCAGTACCAGTTACCAGTACCATTGCCACTACCAGCTCATTACCATTACCATTTCCAGCTCATTACCATTACCATTACCAGTACCAGTTACCAGTACCATTGCCACTACCAGCTCATTACCATTACCATTACCAGTACCAGTTACCAGTACCATTACCATTACCAGTACCAGTTACCAGTACCATTGCCACTACCAGCTCATTACCATTACCATTTCCAGCTCATTACCATTACCAGTACCATTACCATTACCAATACCAGTTACCATTACCATTACCAGCTCATTACCATTACTAATACCAGTTGCCATTATCATTAACATTACCAGCTCATTACCGTTACCATTTTCAGCTCATTACCATTACCAGTACCAGTTACCAGTACCATTACCATTACCAGTACCAGTATTCATTACCAGTTCAGGAGGCCAGCTCATTACCATTATCTCAAAGATGGGCAGGATCAGGCTTTAAATGGTGTTTCATCAACAAAGCCGAGCTCCCAAGAAACAAATAAATGTAAACATTGCAAATCACACTACCAGGGTGACTGGTTGTCCATCACATCTGATGATGGCAGAAGAACCTGTGGGGGAGAATTTTTTAAGATGAAAGGCCAACCCTGGGAAAAAGACAGTATGTATTCTCCCTCCCTGTGTTGATGTAGGTCATGAGGGACTGCTATAGTAAAGTGAATTGATGGGCAGTCAGAGAACATAAAAAGATTACTGGAATGAAAAGGACACTTTTTGAGATTGAAAATTTCTGGAAGCATTAAGTGTTGTGGACGATGTTGATAATTGGAATTGGTTTATTATTATCATGTGGAAAGTTTGTCTTGCCTCTTACTCATATGGATCAAATCATTATGCAGCTCAACAACGTAGAACAAAATAAATCAACTGAAAACGTTACAGTTAAAGAGAAAGTGAAGTTCAGGTAAACAATAAAATGCAAGATCATAATGAAGTAGTTTGTGAGGTCAGGACCCCACCATATCATATAAGGAAACCGTTTAATTTAAGAGGTCAATTAGATAGTTTACCCTGGAGTTTGAGAGAATATACTAAAGCATGCATAGTTCTGACAGGGCTTGATAGGCTGAATGCAGGGAAGGTGAAGGACCTCGTACCAAGGTCACCATCTAGGATGCCAGGCGAAACACCAGGACTGAGATGAGGAGAAAGTTCTTCACTCAGAAGATGGCGAAACTGGAATTTGAAGGCAGTGGAGTTTGAAAAGGAGGTGAATAGATATCTGGACACAAGAGAGATCATGAGCTATTGGGAATGAGTGACATTACGGTATTGAGAGAGAGCTTTGCCAAAGTTGGTTTGAAGGGTCAAATGACCTACTTGTGTTCCTACTTCTCTGTATCTATGACAGGCTGTGTAAATATTGGGGTAACACATACAAAATGCTGTGGGAACTCAGCAGGTTAGGCAGCATCTATGGAGAGCAATAAACAGTTGAAGTTTTGGGCCAAGGCTCTTCATCAGGACTGGAAAGGAAGGTTGGAGAAAGATTCTCACTACATCTCCCCTCCCCACCCACTCATCTTTCCCCTCACCTGGTTTCACCTATCACCTGTTAGCTGGTACACCTTCCTCTCCCCCCGGTCCGTATTGTGGCTTCATCCTCCTTCCTTTCCAGTTATGATGAAGGGTTTCGGCCCGAAACATTGGCTGTTAGTTCGTTGAGATGGATGCTGCCTGATCTGCTGAGCTCCTCCAGGATTTTGTGTGTATTGCTCTGAATTTCCAGCATCTGCAGAATCTCTTGCCTTCAAGTATTAGAGTTCTTTTGGTTCATTGCTTTGACCTCAGCTACTTCCAGTCTTGGATATAGAGAACTGTGCACGCCCGTCACTGTGAGGAGGAGGAAGAGATTGTGGCATATTAAGTTAGTATGTAAGAGGTTAGCTGATGGTGTCTGATGTGTAAGGTTACCAGGTTAGGAAGTGTAGAGAATATATTGTTTAACAGGAAAGGAACTGTTAATGAGGGGTCTTGGCACAAACAGTCGACTCTTTATTCCTTTCCATAGATGCTACCTGACCTGCTGAGATTTTGTGTGTGTCACTCAGTGACTTAAATGTCCTAGCAGATCCCCCAACATCGTGTGGTGTTACAAAGAACTGTCTCAGAGATTTGGATGTCCTGATAAACAAATCATAGAAAATTAGTAAGCAGCAAAATCAAACAGTTAGGAAGATAAATAATTAGATGGTTCCAGAGGGCAACTTCTCCCAGCTCATCAGTGAAACAGTTAAATTCATCCTATTCTGATGTCTCTACCCTCTTTTTAAGGGTGATTGGGATCCTCTCGGGATCTTTGATCTACGGCAGAACATAAAACGGTTCTGCACAGCGGCGTGTTTCCATTCTAGGAATTTACCAATCGACCCTGTTTCGATACGTCCAAGTTCAGCCTGAAGTTGGGCATCTTTGTGGCCTTGTGTGGCCCTGTGAACACAAATTCTTGCCGACTGTCGGGGGGCTCTGCACTTGGTCATCGATCAATCTCTCTCCCTCAATGGCGAGGGAAAGTTTGCTGCTGATTCTCAAGTCAGGGAACTTGAAATAAAAAGCAATGTTTCAGACTGACTGTAACTTCAAAATAGCGACTGTTGTCACCCATGTCGCTGTAAAAGGAATAATATTTCTCTCTCTTGGTAGTAAGAGAGAGTGTCTGTGGGATGTCAAAATGTTGGAGTGAACAATTCAATTTTGATGGACCAGAGACCATAGTCTCTCTTTGGGGGCTTTGCTGTTACTGGCTTAGTGGGTGGTAGGAATGGTGATGGTTTATGCTAGAATAAGTTGGGGGAGGGCAATGTGGACGTTGATGATGCTTGTGCAATGGAGAGGGTAGGGGGCTTTGGGGTTTTTCTGTTTTTTCCGTCATTCATTCCTTGGGGTTTTTTCTTCAGTTTCAAGGATGTCTGTAGAGAGCAAGAATTTCAGGTTGTATATTGTATACATTCTTTGCTGTTCAATGGAACTTTTGAGCTATGAAATATGTTGGCTTATATTGCAAAAGGAGGCAAAGACCAAGAATAATTGCTTTATAATGGTTATAATTGTATGGAATGTCTCTGAGTCAATAGCTGACAGATGGTATTCATTATTAGTCTCTTTATTTTGGAATAGGTCTATAAACTCCATTCCTCAGGTGAGACAGTTTTCCTTGAAGATAGGTTGAATGGAATAGTCCAATGTTCTTTGGAACTGAGAAGGATGAAAGAAATTTTGTTAAAGTAGGATTCTGAAAGAATGTGCCAGGATGGATGCTGTCTCACTTGCATACAGAGTCTAGAGTTAAGGCAATTAGAGTCTGTGATATACTTTGTTCTGTTCAGTTTAGAGACTTCACTGAAATCTATTTGCCACAGTACTGCTTATTTTTTTCTTTCTAAGAGGTTTTCATTTTTCTTCTGATCGCCAGACCCTGTCAGGAATTGGTAATATAAGTGTTTCATTGATGAGACCAATGACAGGGGAGCTGTGTGGCCTTACTTGTTCCACAAACCAGGCCATCATGACACGGTGTTGCCTGTTGCAGCCACCCTGGGGAGGAGACACTGGAGGTGGTGTCGGGAGAATGGAGATGCAGTAGGCACCCTGGAATCTGTGCACAGTTGGAGGCTTCCCCCCACCCCATTGGTGCTGCTCTCCAGTGTTTGCTCCCTGGAAGTCACGTTGGATTGTCTTCATCTGCAGCTGACCCAGCACAAGATGAGGAACTGCTGCATGCTCATTCTTACAGAAACATGGCTCCAGGACAACATCCCATGCACCATCAGTCTTCAGACCATGTCACCAGGGATCTGTGCCAATACTATTTTGTGACTGTATACGTTATCATAAATATATGTGTTGTATGTGACCCCAGGGGAAAACTGTTTCACTTAGTTGTATACATGTGTATGGTCAAATGACAATTAAACTTGAACTTGAGGTTTCTAGGTCCTGATGAAGGATCTCAGCTTGATTCTTTATTCCACTCCTGACCTCCCTCCAGCACTTTGTGTGAGTTCGGCTGGCTTTCCAGCGTCTGCAGAACCTCCTGAGCTTTGTCAATGTTAACAATGGTGCTGTTGTGTTCACCCCCAGCTTGTGACGCTCGCTCCCTTCATTCACAGTATGCCATTTATAGGATGATGAATAACTGAGTCCAAGGCAGATTCTCAGGAGCTTCACTAAACACACCCTGGAAGCATTGTCCATGTTCTTTGCCTTCTGCAGTTTAAATCACGGCAATGCACCAAAAACCTCTGCAGAACGCACTTCAAACACCTCAGTCAACAACTCCACCAGCGTTGTCAGTTCGTAGCTCCATCAATTTACCAAGAACCTTTTCCCAAGTGACGTTGATTGCTTTTAGCTCCTCCTTCACTGCTGGCCCTGGACTCTCTGCTATTTCTGGAATGTTTTTAGTGCCCTCTGCAATGAAGACAGTCACACAACATCTGGTTAATGACTCTGACATTTCTTTATTTCCTTGATTTAATTCTACAGTTTCTTCTAAAGAATCAACCTTTATCTTAATCATGCTCTTCCTTTTGATGCACATCAAAGCTCTTCCTGGCTTTTTAGCTTTCTTGCTAGCTTTTCTAATAATCTATTTTCTCTTTCTATTAAAAAAAACTATTATTAGCTGATGTCTATAACTTCCCCAGTCTCCTCTCCTGACAGCAATCTCTGCAACACTGTTAGTCCTTTACTGCAATGTCAGACCATCCTAGCTGGTAGGCATGTTCTACCCCTAGCCCTGACCCTGTATCATTTGTATTGCTGTATATGCTACTTGACTGTATGACTCTGTCCTCATCCTCAAATAGATTATCTCTCTTAGAGAGAAGTGACTGCTCCACAGAATTCCTCCTGTACCTAATAGAGTGGCCATTGAGTGTCTGTCCGTGGTCTTCTGCTGCTGTAGCTCATCCACTACTAGGTTTGTCGTGTTTTGCATTCAGAAGTGATCTTCTGACACCATTATTGTAATGCATGGTTATTTGAGTTATTGCTGCTCACTGGATGTTTTTATGTTTTTTTTGCATTATTCTTTGTAAACTCTAGAAACTTGTTCATGGAAATCCCAGGAGATCAGCAGCTGTTGAGATACTCAAACCACCCCATCTGGCACCAACAATTATTTCAAGATCAAAGTCACTTAGGTCGCATTTCCCCCCAGTTTAATGTTTGGTCTGAATAACAACTGAACCTCTTGACCATGCTTGCATTGAGTAGTTGCACATGTTTGGCTGACCAGATGATGTACACCCCAGGTCTCTGAAAGAGGTGGCTGAAGTGATTGCGGAGGCATTAATAGTGATCTTTCAAACATGATAGATTTTAGAATGGTTCCAGAAGTCTCTCCACTCTTCAAGCAGGGAGAGAGGCAGAAGAAAGGAAACTATAGACCAGTTAGTCTGACCTCAGTGGTTGGGAGGATGTTGGAGTCAATAATCATGGATGAGATCTCAGGATACGGAGGCACAGGATAAAATAAGCTGTAGTCAGAATGGATTCCTGAAAGAAAAATCATGCCTGACAAATCTGTTGGAATTCCTTGAAGAAACAACAAGCAGGATAATCAAAGGTTGATGTTGTGTACTTGGATTTTCAGAAAGCTTTTGGCCATCTGATATACATGAGGTTGATTAACAAGCTATGAGCCCATGACATTACTGGAAAGATTCTAGCATGGATAAAACAGTGGCTGGTTGGCAGGAGGCAAAGAGTGGCAATAAAGGGAGCATTTTCTGGTTGGCTGCCAGTGACTAATGGTGTTCCACAGGGGTCTGTGTTGGGATCGATGCTTTTTATGTCATATGTCAATGATTTGGATAATGGAATTGATGGTTTTGTTGCAAAGTTTGTAGAGTTTAAAGACAGGTAGAGGAGCAGGTAGTTTTGAGGAAGTAGAAAGGCCACAAAAGGACTAAGAAGGACTTAGATTAGGAAAATGGACAAAGAAGTGGCAGATGGAATACAATATCGGGAAGGGTATGGTCATACATTCTGGTCAAAGAAATGAAAAGGTTGACTATTTTCTAAATGGAGAGAAAATACAAAAAAAAATCTGAGGCCCAAAGTGATTTGGGAGTCCTTGTGCAAGATTTCCTTAAGGTTTCCTTAAGGTTAATTGACAGGTTGAATCGATGGTGAGGAAGGAAAGTGAAATGTTGGCTTTCATTTCAAGAAGACTAGAATAAAAAAGCAAGGATGTAATGTTGAGACTTTATAAAGTACTGGTGAGGCCTCATTTGGAGTATTGTGAGCAGTTTTGGGCCCCTCATCTCAGAAAAGATGAGCTGAAACTGGAGGGGGTTCAAATGAGATTCACGAAGATGATTCCAGGATTGAATGGCTTGTCATTTGAAGAGTGTCTGATGGCTCTGGGCCTGTATTGACTAGAATTCAGAAGAAGTCATTGAAACCTATCGAATGGTGAAAGGCCTTGATAGAGTGGATGAGGAGAGGATGTTTCCTATGGTGAGAGAGTCTAAGACCAGAGAACATAGTGTCAGAATAATGAGGCATCCTTTCAGAACAGAGATGAGAAGGAATTTCTTTAGCCAGAGAGTGGTCATTCTGTGGAATTCTTTGCCACAGGCAGCTGTGAAGGCCATGTCTTTATGTTTATTTATGGAAGAGGCTGATAGAGTCTTGATTGGTCAGGGCATGAAGGGATATGGGGGTGGGGGGGAAGGCAGGAGATTGGAGCTGAGAGGAAAATTAGATCAGCCATGATGAAATGGCAGAGCAGACTCGATGGGCCAAATGGCCTAATTCTGCTCCTATATCTTATGATCTTATATTTGCATTAACAAGCTGGTGTACAGGTGTACCTAATAAATTGGCCACACAAATGGGTAAGGATACAATTGAAAAAAACAGGTGTAATCACACTGGTTCTCTACTCGGCCTTGGATCACCTGGAGAATAGCAATACCTACATCAGGCTGCTGTTTACTGACTACAGCTCAGTGTTCAACACAATAAGACCCTCTGTTCAAAACAACAAGCTCCAAATCCTGGGCCTCTGTACCTCCCTCTGCAACTGGATCCTACACTTCCTCACCGGGAGACAGCAGTCTGTGTGGATCTGAAGTAACATCTCCTCCTCACTGTGGTGATATCACGTGTAACGTGTAAGAACATGATTGGACAGAGTTTTGAGCATGCACAGAAATGACAGAATGATCGAGAAACTTATATGATTAAAAACATGGTTGCTGGTTGCTGTTAAGTAAGAGTACTAATTCTATTCTTCCAGAATACACTTCTTCATGAGTAACCCATGGTACGTATAAAGAAAACAATATGGTGTCAGAAGTTGGTCTGGAAGAATAATACATTCTCTAAACACAGGAGAAGCAAAGATAATTGGAAAGAAAAGAGTGCAAACTTTTTTGGTGTTTGCTAACAGCTTTACAGATGGAAGGGTTGCAACCTTCGAAAACTCCTCAGCTGACTGGGAATGCAGCTGATAACTGGAAAAGATTTAAACAGCGTTTTGAAATTTATTTATCGGCGATCGGAGCAGAAAATAAAATGGAAAAAATGAGAGCTACCATTCTACACGTGATTGGTGATGACACAGTTGAGGTATATAACCATTTTACTTTTGAAAATGGAGATAATTTGAATCCAAAGGCGATAATGGACAAATTTGACACATTTTGTATATCAAAACGCAATGTGGTGTATGAACGGTACAAATTCTTTACATGCAAGCAGAAAGCTGGCCAAACGATTGATCAATTTGTTATGGAATTAAGAAACCACATTAAAACATGCATAGCTGGCGGACTCTCTCATTAAAGATAGAATTGTTTGCGGTATTCTGAATAATGCTCTGAGAGAAAGACTCTTAAGAGAACCAGATTTAAATTTGGAAAAAGCTTTGATTCTTTGCAAAGCTTCTGAAACTGTGACGTCGCAGGCTAAAGAGCTTTTTATTGAGAGCTGCGTAGATGCTGAGGAAAAGCGTGTACATTTTAGAAAAAATAATAAAATGGCAACAAAACCGACAGAGAGCAAGATGTCATCTGAAAGAAAAAAACTTTGTGATCACTGTGGGCAGCAACATCAGCTGACAAAGTGTCCAGTGTATGGGAAAATGTGCAACAATTGGGGTGAGACTAATCTTTTTCACGCTGTTGCAGAAGTAGAAAGAAAATAAAACACGTAAATACAGTGCTTGAAAATGAATGTGAGGAGTTTTATATGGACGTGCTTTGTGAAAATAAACAAAGTAAGAATGATTGGACTATGCCATTGCAAGTGAACCAAAACATTATTCTGTTTAAACTGGATACTGGAGCACAAGTAAATATTCTTGCAGACTCTGAGTTTAATGCATTAAAGCCAAGATCAAAGTTACATCACACAAACATAAAAGTGACTGGGTATTCAGGTGCAGACATTCTAGTTAGAGGAACATGTGTGCAAAAGTATCACACCAAAATATTGAGCACACGCCTTCATGAGGTCGTGCCAAAAAATGTACAGTCAATACTAGGTTTATCTGCCTGTGAGAGACTGAATATGGTGAAAAGATTCTTAGTCCTGGACAGTGACACAGAGTCAGAATACAGTGACTTGATGAAAGAGTATGACGACTTGTCCAAAGGGCTCAGTTGTCTTCCAGGAGAGCAGACGATTAAAATAGACAACGCAGTGCCACCCGTAATACATCCATGTAGAAAAGCACCTTTTGCATTATGTGATCAACTGAAAACAGAACGGAACGGCTAGGAGTCATAAAAAAATTGATGAACCGACTGAATGGGTCAATTTGCTTGTTATTGTTGATAAAAAATTGGAAAACTGAGGATTTGCTTAGATCCAAAAGACTTGAATTAAAAGAGAGCATTTCAAATTGCCTACTCATGAAGAAATTATGTCACAGTTTGCTAATGCAAAGTATTTTAGTAAATTAGATGCATCCTCGGGATTCTGGCAACTTAAACTAGATGAATCTATTTCAAAGTTGTGTACTTTTAACACTCCTTTTGCCAGATACTGTTTTCTTCGGCTTTTCTTTGGAATTGCATCAGCTCCTGAAGTGTACTATAAAACCATTCACGTGTTATATGAGCACATTGAGGGTGTGGATACTTCCATGGATGATAATATTGTTTCAGGATCATCTAAACAAGAGCACGACGCCAGACTCAGACAAGTCTTTAAGGCAACATGCAAGGCAAACCTGAAGTTGAATAAAGACAAATGTCAGCTAGGAGTGACTGAACTTACCTGTGTGGGTAATATCATCAGCAATGAGGGTGTGCATCCTGATCCATTGAAGGTTTCTGCTATTGAGAACACGCCAAGAATGCAATATAAAAAGTATGTTCAAAGATTCATGGGAATGGTCAACTACATGGGAAAATTCATATCCAATCTTTCAGAACCGCTTGCTCCATTGAGACAACTAACAGAAAAGTAAAATGAATGGAGCTGGAATCATGAACAGGAGAAGGCATTGGAAAATCTCAAGCAATTGCTCACCAAAGAAGCTGTGTTGAAATTCTATGACGCTGAGAGACCCATCAAAATCTCATGTGATGCATCTCAGGCAAGCACAGGGGCAGTATTACTCCACAAACATGATCAGGAATGGCTACCAGTGGCATATGCATCTCGTTCATTATCCGATTTAGAAACAAGGTATGCCCAAATTGAAAAAGAATTGCTCAGTATTATGTTTACTTGTGAGAAATTTCATCAGTTTGTGTCAGGGCAATCTATTGATATTGAAACTGACCATAAACCTCTGATTGCATTGTTTAACAAACCTTTAGGTGACTGTCATTTGCGAATTTAGCGAATGATGATCAAATTGCAAAGATATTCATTGAATGTGTCATATGCACCTGAAAAATTCATGTACATGGCTGACACTCTTTCCAGAGCTGTGGATCCAGCAACAAAAGACAGTCACAGGGACGCTGTTGATGTTCAGGCATTTGTTGATATGATCGTAGAGACTGCACCTGTTACTGCTGAAAAGTTGGAACCGCTGCATCTTGAGTCAGAGGACAAATTTCTCAGTCAGGTAATACAAGTGGTGATGGATGGATGTCCAGATAATAGGCATGACTGTACCTCAGAAGTACAAGAATATTGGAACCATAGATCAGAACTGTCTGTTGTGGATGGGATATTGTACAAAGGTAGCAGAATTGTGATTCCTAAAAGTCTCTGAAAAGAAATGCTTGGGAAAATTCACGAAAGCTACCTTAGGTATTGAAAGGTGTAAGAGAAGGGCACGGAAAGTGATATTTTGGCCCAGGTTGAATCAAGAAATTGCAGAATTGGTGTCTTCTTGTTGAATATGCTTTAAATACCAACCTAGCAGCCTAAGGAGCAACTGCATCCACATCCTAATCCTCGACCTTATCAGAAGGTAGGCATTTATCTTTTTATAACTAACAACAAAGATTGTCTATTAATAACAGATTACTACTCATTGTATCCTGAAGAGTGTGGTTTGAGCAGAACAACAGCAGAGAACGTAATTACATGCATGAAATCAGTTTTTTCCAGACATGAAGTTTTCACAGACAACGGTCCACAATTCAACTGTGAATGTATGAGACATTTTGCTGATGAATAGGGCTTTATTCATACAGTCCATTTTTCCCTCAGTCCAATGGATTGGTTGAGAAGTCGGTAGGAATTATCAAGAATGATGCACAAAGCAAAAGATAGTGGTGTCATAGTCCAGTCCATGGATTCCTCATTCCAGTTATTTCTTTTTCCCCGTGTTCCATTGGGCGCCTTGATTAAGGCACCTGATCCTCATTTTGAACCAGCAGCTTAAAAGGGATCCAGGGATGGCTATTCAGTGTGGGACCGTCACCAGAGGTACGTCACCGGACACCAGTCATTTCACCGTAGCCACTGCGGCCGTGCTCATCCCGGGACTGCCGAGAATCGTGGACTCTAGTTGCTAAGGTGCCTGTGGCTGCTCAGCGAATTCAGTCGTTTTCATGTCCAGCTGAGTTGCCGGCCGTTTTTGCTGCTGCTCCGAGTAAGGTGCAAACTCCATCATTTTCATGGCCAGCTGAGACTTACTGGCCAGTTGCTGCCACTCCGAGCAAAGATACGTATGGACTGTCATTGTGTGTTTATGTCTACTCATTGTTCAAGTCCTGTCCATCTGCGTGGATCTGGCCATTTGCCGCTACTCTGAGTTGGGTATCTGTCTTTTCGTGGTCCAAATCCAGTCCAAGTCAAAGCTCGTGGTCTGAGTTCTGAGTTCAAGCTGAGGTCCAGGGTTGGTGTCTAAGTTGAGTCCGAGTCCAGGTTCCTAGTCTAAGTCAAGTCCAAGGCAAGTTCACGTCCAGGTTCCTTGTCCAAGTCCTACTCCAGGTTTTACCGGTCTGTTATCCAACATTTATGTCCATGTTGACATTTTGTCCTCACTCCCTGGCCTTCCTAATAGCTATCAATAAACTCTGTTCTGTTTATACTACCTGTGTCTGTGTTCTGTACTTGGGTCCACTCCCAATGCCCCACTGTAACAAGTGGAGGAGATTCTTTATAAAGCTTTGCTAGCCTATCTCAGTACTCCACTTAAATGTGGATTTTCACCTGCTCAGCTCTTGATGGGATGCCGTTTGAAATCCAATCTGCCAATAGATGAGAGCCTTCTGAGAACAGAGGGA
Organism: Hypanus sabinus; assembly: GCF_030144855.1. Lineage (NCBI taxonomy): Eukaryota > Metazoa > Chordata > Chondrichthyes > Myliobatiformes > Dasyatidae > Hypanus > Hypanus sabinus. The sequence continues at coordinate 60,886,741 of NC_082718.1, read as the reverse complement.
AGTGAACAAGTGAAAAGATGGAAAGATGAACACAAAGCAAAGCAGAAAACATACTTTGACAGATGTTCTCATCCATTACCTGAACTGCACCAAGGAGATGAAGTGAGGATACAAGACAAAATGAACACATGGACACAGAAAGCCACAGTACTTGAAGAAGTACAACACAGATCATACATGGTCCAAACAGAAGGAGCAGTGTTAAGAAGAAATTACAAAGACCTCAAGAAAGAGCCAACTTCAGAGTTTCAGTTAATTGATGCAGACCAGACGAAACATGAAAATAACAACAAAACTCAAGAACTGTGTGAACTACTTAGAAGGTCTACTTGTGTTCATAAACCCTCAGAGAGACTGATAGAGACATGTTAAATTATGCATTTTGTTACATATCCCATGGGTATCTTGTGACTGTCTTATGACCATGATGTAATGGAGTATTTGGTGAGCATGATGTAATGGTCTTGTGATGGTGGGATGATGTAGCTTCCTGCCAGTGTGAGGTCACATGATGTAATTTTCCCACCAGTGAGAGGTCATGTGATGGCCTGTTTCAACAGGCATAAAACGGCAAAGCCTTATTGTGATGCAGGTCAGTTCGTGGTTTAATCCATCAGTGACTCTGTTACACTGCGTATTTGCCTCATGACACAGTCTTGTTTGAAAGTGGAGTTTTAATTTCTAACTTAAGTCTCAAAGGTTATTGCTGGCAGTTTCGCCACAATGCTGTCAGTTTTAGTCCAGTCGGAGAGTGAAGAATTTATTGAAGTGCGGGAACCCGAAGGATCGAGTAAAGTTGGTGTTGTCGGTGGTAATACAGGATCGACCTTATTTAATCTTCATTCAAGGAAGTAGTAAACTGCACCTGAGATAGTCCCTTCATTGTGAAAGCAGAAAGGATTGGGCGCAGCATTATTCGCCAAGAGAAGGTCAGTTCTTTAAGCCGTTTTTATTTTCTTCATCGTAAGTCCTTTGGGCAAGGCATATTTCGGCTGGGACCAGCAGTAATTTCACGTTGTCGAGGGATTTGTTACTTCAGGAAAGTCTCTCTTAAATGACTGTGTAATTCATTTGGACTTTTGCATTTACCACTTTTAAGAACTGTGTTCGCATTTATCGCTTTAAGAACTGTTCAAGTTGCCGTATAGCAGTTAACTTCCGGTTAAGTTAGTCATTTGTTTACTTTTCATTTGTTGTTGAGCTGAGCTTAAATAAATGTTTAATTTGTTTATAAAAAACCTGTCTCAATTATATATTCATTGTTGCCGTATCGTAATAATTTGTTTTGATTAATGTTGCTAATCGGTTTTTTTGTAAGGAAAGGAAGATGTGGTGATATCACGTGTCACGTGTAAGAACATGATTGGACAGAGTTCTGAGCATGTGCAGAAATGACAGAATGATCGAGAAGCTTGTATGGTTAAAACATGCTTGCTGTTTGCTATTAAATAAGAATTCTAGTTCTACTCTTCCAGAATATGTTTCTTTCTGAGGAACCCACGGTACATATAAAGAACACAACACTCACTGACAACACTGGCACATCTCAAGGGTCTGTACTCAGCCACTGCTCTGCTCTCTCTACACCCCGGGCACAGCTGAAGTGCCATCCCAAAATATGCTGATGTCATACAGTAAATATTGTTGGCAGAATTTCAGATGGTGGTAAGGATGTGTACAGGAGTGAGATAGATCAGCTGGTTGAGTGGAGTCGCAGCAACAACCTTGCGCTCAACGTCAGTAAGACCAAGGAACTGATTGTGGACTTCAGGAAGGGAAGTCAAGGGAACACACACACACTAGTCCACATCGAGGGATCAGCAGAGGAAAGGGCGAGTGGTTTCGAGTTCCTGGGTGTCAACATCTCTGAAGATCTATCCTGGGCCCAACATATTGATGCAGTTACAAAGAAGGCGTGGCAGCAGCTATATTTTATTTGGAGCCTGAGGAGAATCAATCACCAAAGTCACTCACAAATTTATACAGATGTACTGTGGAGAGCACTTTAACTGGTTGCATCATCACCTGGTGTGGAGGGGCCACTGCACAGGATTGGAAAAAGCTGCAGAAAGTTGTAAACTCCATCAGCTCCAACATGGGCACCAGCCTTCCCAGCGTCCAGGACATCAAAAACGTGAAGCCTCTAAAAGGCAGCAAGGATTCCCACCACTTAGGACAAACCCTCTTCTCATTGCTACCATCAACAGGAGGTACTGGAGGCTGAAGGCACACACTCAATGTTTCAGGAACAGCTTCTTCCCCTCCACCATTAGATTTCTAAATGAGCAATGGACCCATGAACACTACCTCAGTGTTTTTCCCTCTTTTTTGCACTACCTCAATATTAATACCTAATGATTGAACCTTCCTAACTAACCTTCCATGTGGAACTTTGTCAAAGGCCTTACTGAAGTCCATATAGACAACATCCTCGTCAACTTTACCCTTTACCCTCGTCAACTTTCCTCGTAACCTCTCCAAAAATTCAATAAGATTTGTCAAACATGACATTCCACGCACAAATCCATGCTGACTGTTCCTAATCAGACCCTGTCTATCCAGATAAATATATATACCATCTCCAAGAATACTTTCCATTAAATTACTCACCACTGACGTCAAACTTACAGGCCTATATTTGCTAGGTTTATTCTTAGAACCTTTTTTAAACAATGGAACAACATGAGCAATACGCCAATCCTCCGGCACCATCTTCGTTTGTAATGACATTTGAAATATTTCTGTCAGAGCCCCTGCTATTTCTACACTAACTTCTCTCAAGGTCCTAGGGAATATCCTGTCAGGACTCAGGGATTTATCCACTTTTATATTCCTTAAAAGCGCCAGTACTTCCTCCTCTTTAATTGTCATAGTTTCCATAACTTCCCTACCTTCAAAATTCCACCTTTAAATGACCTCGATTTCTCTATTACATCCTTCCCATAAAACAAATTGTCCCAATCCACTCCTTCTAAAACCTTTCGCATCTCCTCAAAGTTAGCCTTTCTCCAATCAAAAATCTCAACCCTGGGTCCAGTCCTATCCATAAATATATTGAAACTAATGGCATTGTGATCACTGGACCCGAAGTGCTCCCCAACACATACCTCCGTCACCTGACCTATCTCATTCCCTAACAGAAGATCCAACATTGCCCCTTCTCTAGTCGGTACCTCTATGTATTGCTGCAAAAAACCATCCTGCAGACATTTTACAAACTCCAAATCATCCAGCCCTTTTACAGATTGGGCTTCCCAGTCTATGTGTGGAAAATTAAAATCTCCCACAATCACAACCCTGTGTTTACTACAAATATCTGCTATCTCCTTTCAAATTTGCTCCTCCAATTCTCGCTCCCCATTAGATGGTCTATAATACACCCCTATAAGTGTTACTATACCTTTCCCATTCCTCAATTCCACCCAAATAGTCTCCCTAGACGAGCCCTCTAATCTATCCTACCAGAGCACCACTGTAATATTTTCTCTGACAATCAATGCAACACATCCCCCTCTTGTCCCTCCGATTCCATCACACCTGAAGCAATGAAATCCAGGAATATTTAGTTGCCAATCACACCCCTCCTGCAACCATGTTTCACTCATAGCTACAACATCATATTTCCAGGTATCAATCCATGCTCTAAGCTCATCCACCTTTCTTACAATGCTCCTAGCATTAAAATAAATGCATTTAAGAAATTCTCACCTCTTCCTCTCTGTTTATCTCTAACAGTGCTAACAACTTTACTATCTTCTTTTTCTTCCTTCTCCCATACATCTGTTCTTACACTCTGGTTCCCCTCGCCCCTTCTATCCAGTTTAAATCCACTGGAGCCTCTCTAGCAAACCTACCTGCAAGAATATTTGTCCCCCTCCAGTTCAGATGTAAATTGTCTCACCAGAACAGGTCTCACCTTCCCTGGATAACTACCCAATTATCTATAAATCTGAAGCCCTCCCTCCTGCACCATGTCTTTAGTCATGTGTTGATCTGCGCTATCTTACTATTTCTAAACCCGCTTGGAATCAGCTCCAATTTGACCATCGACACAACAGGTCCACAGCAGATGCCATGTTACTGGCTGTTTACTCTCCCCTGGAGACAGCAAAGATGCAAACATCAGGATGCTCTCTATTGACTGCAATTTGGCATTCAGTTCGATCATCCCCTCAAATCTACTCAATAAGCGACAAGACCTTGGCCTTAATACCTTCTTGTACAACTGGATCCTGCATTTCCTCACTTGCAGAACCCAGTCAGTTTGGATTGGCACAAAATCTCCTCAACAATCTCCATCAGCACAGGTACACCATAAAGCTGTGTGCTTAGCCCCTGCTCTACTTGCTTTATACTTATGACTGTGTGGCTAAGCACAGTTCCAATGCCAGGTTTAAGATTGCTGTTGCAGGCCAAATCAAAGGTGGTGACAAATCAGCAGATAGGAGGGAGATTGAAAATCTGGTGTCACAGCAACCTCTCATTCAACGTCAGCAAGGAGCTAATTAATGTCTTCAGGAGGCGGAAACCAGTGATATGTGGTCCAGTCCTCACTGGGACCTCATAGGTGGAAAGGGTCAACACTTTAATTTCTTCGGTGTTATCATTTCAGAGGATCAGTCCTGGGTCCAGCACATAAGTACAACTACGAAAAAACACAGTGTTGCCTCTATTTCCTTCAGAGTTTGTAAAGATTTGGCATGACATCTAAAACTTTGACAAACCTATAGAGGTGTGGTGGAACTGAACTTGACTGACTTCAGGACAGTCTAATAAGGAACCACCAATGTCATTGAATGGAAAATCCTACCAGAAGTAGGGGATATGGCCCAGTCCATCCGAGGTAAATCCCTTCAATCCATTGAGCACGTTTACATGGAGCATTGTCAGAGGAAAGCAGGGACCCCCAGCACCCACAACATGCTCTCTTCTCACTGCTGCCATCAGGAAGAAAGTACAAGCACCTCAGGACTCACACCACCAGGTTCAAGAACATTTTTTTTACCCCTCAACCATCAGGCTCCTGAACCAGAGGGGATAACTTCTCTCAACTTCACTTGCCCCATCACTGAAATGTTCCTACAACCAACAAACTCACTTTCAGAGACTCGTCATCTCATATCCTCAGTATTTGTGGCTTAATTATTATTCCTTTTCAAAAAATCTTTGTATTTGCACAGTTAGTTGTCTTTTGTACATTGGCTGTCTGCCCTGTTGGTGCCGTCTTTCATTGATTCTATTATGGTTATTGGATTTAATGAGTATGCCTGCAAGAAAAAGAATCACTGGGTGACACTTATGCACTTTGAAAATAAATTTACTTTGAACTTTCAAACTTTGCTGCCACAAAACAACAGATTTTTCAACATATACCAGTGATATTAACCTGCTCCTGATCTTCCCTCTCATAGGGAGGACGTTGTCCCACGGAACAGATCTTTGTTCAGTACTCTAAGCTGTTGTATCTCCTTAAATTGCTGTCACCACTCACCGATCATTTTCTATATCCATTTTCTCAGTCCTGTTTAGCCAACCTACCTTTCTATTTTTGAAATTTTCTAAGTGGGTTTAAGTTTCAGATCCAGGTTTATCAAATGGTTCTCGTGTAATAATCATTCTTCCCCAGGGAGTTTTCGCTACAAGATCATTAATTCATTCTGTCTCACTGCACATGACAAGATCTAAAATAGCTTGTTCCCTGGTTGGTTCCATCAGTAGTGTTCAAAAAACTGCTTTTCCTCAAGGATACCTTTGCCAGTTTGAATTGTCTAATTATGTAAAGATTAGAATCCCTTGTGATTCTTGCAGTTCTTTCCCTGAAAAGTCTCTATTATTTCTTGATCTATCCATTGAATAAATCAAGCAGTTGTGGCATGTACGAGTCAAATTGAAGCGGTGGGGCTCGGAACTGAGTGAGGACTGAGGCAATGTTTTAGACGGTTGTGGTATGGCATGAGTGGCCTGAATTGAGCTGGCAGGGCCCAGACCTGAGAACGAGGTACAAAGCAATGTTTGGCTACTGCTGGAGCCAATTTGAAACAGCAGATTCAAGGCAAGATAGAGTCAAGGTGGCACGGGCCTGGGCCTGAGATCGTATTGTAGCAGCAGGGCCTGGGCCTGAGATCGTATTGTAGCAGCAGGGCCTGGGCCTTAGATCATATTGTAGCAGCAGGGCTTGGGCCTGAGAATATATTGTAGCAGCAGGGCCTGGGCCTTAGATCATATTGTAGCAGCAGAGCCCGAGATTGTGTTGTAGAGAAAGGTGCAGGGATTGTATTGTGGCAGCAGGGCCTGAGATTGTATTGTAGCGGCAGGGCCTGGGCCTGAGCTTGTAGTGGCAGAGCATGGGTCTGAGAGCATAGCGCAGGAGCAGGGCCAAGTTCGAGAGTGAGGAACTAGCAAACATTAGGCCGGTTTAAGCACTGTCTCAGGCCTGAAAAATCAGGGCATCAGGGCCAGAGGTGAGAGATAAGTTGGTGGTCAGCTCTCTTCTCAGTGAGATTTACTGAACTGAGGCTGTGGTGTGCAATTAACAGGCTGTAGTGTCAATTACTGCAATTACAGCTGGACTGGCTGTAGTGATGATTGGCTTTGTAGTTGTGAACAGCAACAACGTCCATGAGACCAAACCCTTTGCCAGACTGACATTACCAACAAGGCCTCCAACTGTGCCATATTACTGGAGTTTTAGTGTTACTCTTCTCTGCAGTGTAGTTATTGTCAAGCAATGCAGGTCAGTTAGGCCCACCAATGACTTTCATGCCAAGCTATCTATTGTTTCAACCCAAGATGGGTCTAGAAGTTGATGTCTGATTTGTCCTTGCTGCTGTGCTCATCTCATCCATCATTAACATAGCTCTCCTGCCTCCTTCCTTCCAAACTGTCAAATATAGTGTTCAGCTCCCAGTCTTGTTACTGTTTCTCCTTGTTAGCTATCAAACTGTATCCAATGATAAACATTTATGTACTTAATTTATTTTGCTAAATGCATTCTGTTTAAACAACAACCTAAGTTTGTCTTAAATGCAAGAGATTCTGCAAATGCTGGAAATTCAGAGCAACACAAAATGCTGGAGCAACTCAGCAGGCAGCATCTATGAAGCAGATCCTGACAACGGGTGACAGCCTGAAACATCAACTGCTTATTCCTTTCCAGTGTTAAACTGCAACAGGCCCATTCACACCAGTACTGTACACCGGTGTTATGCAGTGACGTGACGTGTCTCCACCATATAACATTTAACAATTACAGCAGGGAAACAGGCCATCTCGGCCCTTCTAGTCCGTGCCGAATGCTTACTCTCACCTAGTCCCAACAACTTGCACTCAGCCCATAACCCTCTATTCCTTTCCTGTCCATATACCTTTCCAATTTTACTTTAAATGACAACACCGAACCTGCCTCGACCACTTCTACTGGAAGCTCATTCCACACAGCTACCACTCTCTGAGTAAAGAAATTCCCCCTTGTGTTACCCTTAAACTTTTGCCCCCTAACTCTCCTATAATTTGGTGACCAGAACTGTACACAATACTCCAGATTTGGCCTTACCAATGCTTTGTACAATTTTAACATTACATCCCAACTCCTATACTCAATGCTCTGATTTATAAAGGCCAGCGTACCAAAAGCTTTCTTCACCATCCTGTCCACATGAGATTTCACCTTCAGGGAACTATGCACCATTATTCCCAAATCACTCTGTTCTACTGCATTCTTCAATGCCCTATCATTTACAACGTATGTTCTATTTGATTAGTCCTACCAAAGTGTAGCACCTCACACTTAACAGCATTAAACTTCATCTGCCATCTTTCAGCCCACTCTTCTAACTGGCCTAAATCTCTCTGCAAGCTTTGAAAACCTACTTCATTATCCACAATGCCACCTATCTTAGTATCATCTGCATACTTAAAAAGTACTGTACCCCAGTTCTATACAGTGCCAGAAACCCCTCTCCACCAGTACTGTACCCCAGTGTTACACAGTGACAGACCTGTGCCCACCAGTACTGTATCTCTGTGTTACACAGTGACAGACCCATCCCCACCAGTACTGTACCCCAGTTTTATACACTGATAGACTCTTCCCCACCGGTACTGTACCCCAGTTTTATACACTGATAGACCCGTCCCCACTGGTACTGTACCCCAGTGTTGTACAATGACAGACCTGTCCCCACTGGTACTGTACCACAGTGTTACACAGTGTCAGACCCGTCCCCATCAGTACTGTACCCCAGTGTTACACACTGACAGACCCATCCCCATCGGTACTGTACCCCAGTGTTATACACTGACAGACCTGTCCCCACTGGTACTGTACTCCAGTGTTACACACTGACAGACCCATCCCTATCGGTACTGTACCCCAGTGTTATACAATGACAGACTTGTCCCCACTGGTACTGTACCCCGGTGTTACACAGTGACAGACCCATCCCCACCAGTACTGTACCCCAGTTTTATACACTGATAGACCCGTCTCCACTGGTACTGTACCCCAGTGTTACACAGTGTCAGACCCGTCCCCATCAGTATTGTACCCCAGTGTTACACACTGACAGACCTGTCCCCACTGGTACTGTACCCCAGTGTTACACAGTGTCAGACCCGTCCCCATCAGTATTGTACCCCAGTGTTACACTGACAGACCTGTCCCCACTGGTACTGTACCCCAGTGTTACACAGTGACAGATCCGTCCTCACCGGTACTGTACCCCAGTGTTACACAATGACAGACCTGTCCCCACTGGTACTGTACCCCAGTGTTACACAGTGACAGACTGTCTATGGCTCTGAATTTGTTCCTGAGTCCAGAAGCTCATAGTGAGCATGACATGGTTCCTGAGTTTCAGTTCCCTGGCCGTCACATCCCCAAGACCCCGTTTACGGACCTGTGGACCTGTCGTATTTCACCAGATTTCTACAGATGTACTGTGGAGAGGTGTCTGGCTGGTATAGAGGCACTAATGCCCAGGAGAGACTCAGCCAGCTCAGGCATGGGCACAGAACCTCACCACCATTCAGGCGGAGCCTAAAGAAGGTGGCATCCATCACTATGGAGCCTGACCAGCTGGAAGAAGCCCTCTTCTCATGACTACCACTGGGGAGGAGGTGCGACAGCTGAAGGCCCAGACCTAATCTTTTATGCACAGCTTCCGTCCCTTCACCATTAGATTTCTGAATGGTCCATGAACTTCTCCTATTTAGCAAGTTTGAAAATTGTAATTGATGGAAATTTGCTATGACTGCAGTGTGCTGCTGCCTCAAAACAAATAACTTTCAGGCCTAATGTCAGTGACAATAAACCTAATTCTGATTCTATATGGATGGTGCAACACTGCTCATTCAGAGAGTACCATGCACTGGTAATTGAATTCCTTATACGTACTTTGGATGAAGAAAGCTCACTTTGAAAATAATTCACTCCTCACTGTGATACTAACCAGAACACAGACGAGGTACTTGTGACATTTGGATCCTTTGCTCAGTGTTCAGAAGGGTCCTTCGAGTCAAAGTCAAATTAAATTTATGTACATGTCACCATATACAACCCTCAGATTAATTTTCTTGCGGGCATTTACAGGAAAATGAAGAAACAATGGAATTTAAGAAAGTCTGCACATAAACAAAGACTGATGAACAACCAGTGTGCAAATGAAGAGGGACTGAGCAACTGAAGAATGAATATTACTGGGAAGATGAGTTGTAGAGTGGGTCTGTAGGTCATTGAGTTGGTTTTGTTTTGAAGTTCTGAAGCTTTTCACGTCGATTCAGTAGTCTGATGGTAGGCTGGTGCTGTGTGACCTCCTACCCAATGGTACTGATGTGACCTGGATAGTGGAGTCTTTGGCGATGGGTGCTGCTTTCTAGTGCCAGCGCTCCACGTAAATGTGCCCCGTGGCAGGAAGGGCTTTTCCTATGGTGGACTGGGCTGTATCCGGCACATTCTGCAGATTCTTCCACTCCTGGGCATTATCGGTCTGTGAAGCAACTAGTCCGTATACTCTCCACTGTGCCTCTACAGAGGTTTGTCACAGTTTTAGATGGCATGCTGAATTTAGAACCGGAGGAGATTAATGTGTGTTTGAATAGAATTCTGAAGAGCTGTTGTGTCGGCTGGCTTCTGCTGACACGAGTTTGGTGTTTTATTATCTTTGCTGATTCCATGGGTCTGAAATGTTTAGAATCAAATCTAATAAAACTACTTGAATAGTTCACTATTATTTATGACTGGCATGCAACTTATTTGTACAGTGCAGGAGCTTTGACCATATATGACGATAAACCAGCACTGTGGAAAAAACAGCATTGACTAGGTTCTACAGAAAAAGAATCTCCAACATTGATCCAGAGCAAGCAAGTATTGCTCCTCTGTTAGTACATCACAGTTAATGGATGTTGAGCAACTTTTGACATTAAAAAAAGATTAGATAAATGCCCTGAGCTATCTATAGGATTTAAACTACAAACCAGAGACAAACAGCAGTGGCTTAAATCCATGATCAATTATTGGCAAAGAAATAAAATCAATGAGCAAGTATCAATGGTTACAAGCATTTCTCACAAACCTTTCATTCACAAGATTCTGTGCAATTCACAGTCTGGGCTAAATCATCTCGACCTGCCATTGCAGCCTCACTGCTCAATGCATTCAATCTTCAGCACGGTATGTGCAGGGTAATTGATTTTGGGAAATAATGTGGGAGAGTTTGATCAAACATAGTTTGAATCCCTAAACAAACAAGCTGGTGCGAAGGTCTCTTCTTGAAGGTTGTTAATAGAGACAGGGAGTGAAATCTTGGCCTGATCAGTCAGCAACGGAGCTCTTAACAAATACTGAACAATTATCAGCTACGTTCACTCAGAAGTTAATTATTTATTAGTGCAATCAAAACTGCAATTGAAGGGGTCAGTCTTTCTCTGCTCATTTTTCTAGTGTACCATATTTCTCTATTGGGTAGTGTGGCAGTTAGCACTGGGCATCAGAGTTCAGAGTTCAATCCCGACATCCTCTGTAAGGTGTCTACACGTCCTCCCTGTGGAACGAATGGGTTTTCCCCGGGAGTTCTGATTTCCTCCCACAGTCCACAGACATTCCGAGTAGGTTAATTGGCCATTGTAAATTAGCCTGTGATTAGGTTAGGGTTGTTGGGGGTTGCTGGGAGGCATGACTCGAAGGACTGGGGGAGCCTACTTCATGCTCTATCTCTAATAAATATAATAAACAGAATCCAGGCATAATACGCTCATTTTGGACCTGGGTTTTAGGGGATTATTTTTTGGCTTAGAACTTGACTGCTTCTTCACCTAGGGATAGAAAAAACTCTCATGCCTCCCCAGTGCTTCATTAATATTCACTGACTAAAATATTCCATCATCAAGTACCTCCACCATCCAGGCCATGCCCTCTTCTCACTACTACTATCGGAAGGAGGTACAGGAGCCTTAGGTCCCACAGCACCAGGGTCAGGAACAGTTATTTCTCTACAGCCATCAGGCCCCTGAACCAACATGGATAACTTCACTCAACTCAACTCTGAACTGATTCCACAACCTATGGACTCATTTTCAAGGGCTCTACAACTCATCTTCTCAGTAGTTTCTTTAATTTGCAGAATTTGTCTTCTTTTACACATTGGTTGTTTGCCAGTCTTTCTTCATGCATAGACTTTTACAAATTCTTTTGTGAAAATCTATAAATATGCAGACGATACAACCATTGTTGTTAGAATCTCAGGTGGTGACGAGAGGGCGTACAGGAGTGAGTTTTGCCAACTAATGGAGCAGTGCCACAGCAACAACCTGGCACTCAATGCCAGTAAGACGAAAGAGCTGATTGTGGACCTCAGGAAGGGTAAGAAGAAGGAACACATACCAATCCTCATAGAGGGATCAGAAGTGGAGAGAGTGAGCGGTTTCAAGTTCCTGGGTGTCAAGATCTCTGAGGATCTAACCTGGTCCCAACATATCAATGTAGTTAGAAAGAAGGCAAGACAGCGACTATACTTTATTAGGAGTTTGAAGAGATTTGGTATGTCAACAAACACACTCAAAAACTTCTATAGTTGTACCGTGGAGAGCATTCTGACAGGCTGCATTACTGTCTGGTATGGACGGGCTACTGTACAGGACCGAAAGAAGCTGCAGAGGGTTGTAAATCTAGTCAGCTCCATCTTGGGTACTAGCCTACAAAGTACCCAGGATACCTTCAGGGAGCGGTGTCTCAGAAAGGCAGTGTCCATTATTAAGGACCTCCAGCACTCAGGGCATGCCCTTTTCTCACTGTTACCATCAGGTAGGAGATACAGAAGCCTGATTCAGTGATTCAGGAACAGCTTCTTCCCCTCTGCCATCCAATTCCTAAATGGATATTGAATCTTTGGACACTGTCTCACATTTTTTTAATAAACAGTATTTTTGTTTTTGCACATTTTTGAAAATCTATTCAATACATGTAACTTACTTACTTATTTGTTTATTATTATTTTTTCTCTCTCTGCTAGATTATGTATTGCATTGAACTGCTGCTGCTAAGTTAACAAATTTCACGTCACATGCTGGTGATAATAAACCTGATTCTGAATTTCTTTATTTTCCTATAAGTGCCTGCATGAAAATGAATCTCAAGGTAGTATATGTTGACATAAACATACTTTGATAATTTTAATAGCCATGAGTAAGACCACCAAGGTTATCATTAACGTACAGTATCAGCAAAGAGGTTCAGCAGCTTTGGGGAGCAGGGTGATATCCAATGAGTTCAATGGGAGTTCTTCACATTTCAATCAGACTGAAGGTCAATGTGGTTTTATTTTCAACAAAAAATCTGAATATCAATTGACTGTTGGAGAGGAATGAAGACATGTTCTATTCCTATTTAAATATGTGATTAAAAACCTATGTCAGAAATAAATCCCAGTGCCAAAGATACAATTTTCTGTCTGGATGGAAATAATCCAAAGTGATACGTGTTGGAGAGGTTTCTGTCCACTCTCTTTAATAACCTCATCAATCAAACTGAAGGGCAGGTTGCTTTCCTGTGAATAATAAAATGGCCACTGAGTGTGGCCTTCTGCTGCTGTAGTCCAGCCACTTTAAGGTTTGGCATGTACATTCTGCAACGCTCCTCTGCACACCACTCTTGTAACCCATTGTTATTTGAGTTATTGTCACCTTCATGTCAGCTTGAACCAGTCTGGCCATTTTCCTCTGACCTCTCTCATTAACAAGATGTTTTCACCCACTGAACTGCCACTCATTTTTAAATTTTTTAAATTAAAAAAAAATTTCCACCATTCTCCGTAAACAATAGGTGGTTGAGCATGAAAATCGCAGGTCTGCTATTTTGGACACACTCAAACTCCCCCCGTCTGGCACCAGTGTCAAGGTCACAATTCTTCCACATTCTGATCTTTGGTCTGAACAATATCTGAATCTCTTGACCTTCTCTCCATGCTTTTGTGCATTGAGTTGCTGCCACATGACTGGCTGATTAGATATTTCATTAATGAGCAGGTGTACAGGTGTATCTGATAAAGTGGCCACTGTTTGTATTAGCTTTGTGTTTCACCAATCTTCTTCCCCAGCACTCATCAACAGCCTCCTGAGACGATCTTTGGACCAGCTTGTTGTTGTCTCCTTGAGAAATTTCAGCAACAGGTCCAAGCTGTCACTCCAGCGTGGTGCTCAGAGACGTGAGAGACTGCAGGAGGCGGAATCTGGGAGTGCACATGGCATGCTGCAGGAACTCAGCATTGGTCAAAGCTTTCATTCAGTCCGGATGAAGGTTCTCTACCTAAAACCATTGATGGTTCATTTCCCTCCACAGATGTTGCCTGACCCACTGAGTTCCTCCTGTGTTTTGAGTGTTGCTAAAGGAAAGTTGACTACTGAGACATTTTGTGGTCACCCTCTCAGTTGTTTATGAACAACTCAATGATCTTTCAAATATAGAATAATCTTCAGGATCCTAAACAACATTATTCTCAATCATCTGTCACTCTTGGAACTTCCTACAAAATTCCTTTCTCTAGATTTCTAATTTACAATAGTATAGCACCTCACCAGGCGTCATAATAGAACAGCTTATGTAACTGCTGTCTCTCCCAGGGTCCCGGATTCAATCGTGAGCTCAGGTCCTGTCGATACATTCATACTGTGAGTGAGTGGGTTTCCTCAAAGTCCTCCAGCTTCCTCACTACCAATTTGTGGGTTGGAGGGTTAAATGGGCACTGTGAATTGCAGCTTCTGAAGGTGAGTGGTAGAATCTGGGGAAGGGGGTTGGTAGCTGACGGGAATGTGGGGCAAGTAGAAGGGCTTCAAGATTGGAGATTGGAGTTAATTGATCACAGTGTACATTGAAACACAGTGAAATGCATCTTTTTTATTAACAACCACCACATCAACAGTGAATGGTGCGCTGAGGGAGCCCATATGTGTCACTGCACATTCAGGAGCATGTCCACCATGCTCAGCGAAACAACAGTGAACACAACACAACAACAACAACAGCAAAACAACCCAGCGGTGACACATGCAGTCCTCTAACCACAAGGCCAGCCAACTTCTTCGGCCTCCAGCCTTCAGCAGACCCTGATTCTGACTCGGACACACAGTCATTGGGCCTTTTGCCACCCCGGTGGGTTCACAGACCTGGGGCTTCAGGTTAGGACAGGGTTAGTGAGGGTGGGGTGCCTGTGGTGGACGCTGACTCGGGCTGGCTGAGGGGCCTGTTCCTGTGCTCTACGACTCAATGAGTTCAAAAGCACCTCACTCATGCAGTCTTGCCAAATTCCTAAATCAATATTTCTCCTCGTCTTGAGAATGAAATTAATTATTGCTCTTAATGCTACAAAAGACATGGCTGAGGACAGAAATTCATTGATTGTTACTTTATAAAGTTCAAAACCAACAGGTAGCATTGAATCCTCACAGAACACATCTGCCTTTGGCTGTTGTACAGAGGAAGGCCCACCCAAACTGTACAAGAAGGCATGGGGTAGGACCTTGGCACCCAGATGGGGATTGGGGAATGAGGGGGGTGAGAGGGCAACTGTGGTTCAAAGAATGCAGGACAGAAAAGTAAAAAGATGTGAAAAATAGAAAAAAGCATGTGTGTTTGTGAATATCATGCAGAGGGGGAAGAGGCCTTTCCGCCAGCACGTCAACCATCAAACACACATTCACACTAACCATACACAGATCCCATTTCATGCTATCCACATGCTCACCATTCCAACACTCACCTACACACTGGTGGCAGTTTGCACTGGCCCATTAACTTCAAATTGATTCGAGTTGGAAGGCGGAGCTTAGGAGGGATAATGGCGCCCAATGGCAACTCCTTTTCTTGCATCTTCGGAAACAGCTCTATTTCCATCTTTAATATCTTTATTTTTCCCTTTCAGGGTTCTTTTGAAGACCCTGACCTGGAGTTACACGCTGACTTTGGTTCTTTGCGGGGATGGGACCCGTTCTTGGGGTCTCACGACTGGCCATTATTCGACATGCCAAGGGTTCGGCCTGAGAGTCTCGATGGTTCAGCAGCCTAAGATCTCAGGTCTCTGGAGGCGGGTGGATCGAGGGTCGGCGTCACGCGTGTCATCGGGGAAACTGGAAAATCTTTTGCTGTGGGCCCGAAGACCTGAGGTCTTTGCGATCTTTGGACACAGAGCTTGAAAAAAGCAATGAAATGGACTTTTAACATTGTAAACCAGTGGGTTGTTGTTATGCCTTTCGCTCGCTGTAAAAATGGGGTCACCTCCCTCTCCCTTACCAGGGAGAGAGAGAGAGAGAGAGAACCTGTGGGTTGTTGAATTTGGATGAAATGTGAAGCCTTTGGGGTAATTTTGGTCTGTGTCTTTGCTAATGCTTAGCACACACTTGGGTTAGGTGACGGGTGCACTTTTTTTGCTGGTGGGGGAGAGGGGGGAGAGTTGCTCGCTGCTGCTTACACGCGGAAGGGGGGAACTGGGGGGACTTTGGGGTTCTAACATTTAACTGTCGTTCATTCTTTGGGGCACTCCTCTGTTTTCGCGGATGGTTATGAAGAAAAAGCATTTCAGGATGTATGTTGTATACTTTCCTCTGACATTAAATTTGACCTTTGAACCTTTGAAGTTCAGTATATTCAAGATTGCTGATGATACCACTGTTGTAGGCTGAATCGAAGGTGGAGATAAATCAACATGCAGGAGGGAGACTGAAGATTTGGCTGAGTGGTGTCATGACAACCTCTCACAGTATCAGCAAGACCAAGCAACTGATTACAGGCTTCAGGAGAGGGAAGGCAGAGGTCTATGAGCCAGTAATCATCGGAGGATCGGAGGTGGAGAGGGTCAGCAATCTTAAATTCCTGGTGTAACTTTCTCAGGGGACCCATCATGTAGGTGCAATTGCAAAGAAAGCACAACAGCGCTTCTACCTCCTCTGGAGTCTGTGGAGATTCAGCATGACATCTAAAACTTCGACAAACTTCTAGAGATGGGGAGTGGAGAGTGTATGGACTGGTTGCATTGTGTCCTGGTATGGGAATACCAGTGCCCTTCCATGGAAAATCCTTCAAAAGATAGTGGATTTGGCCCGGTATATCATGGGTAAAGCTCCCCCCACCATCGAGCACATCCACATGTTCTGGGAAAGCAGTGTCCATCACTAGGGATCCTCACCCCCAGGCCACGCTCTCCTCTCACTGTTGCCTCAGGTGGAAGGTACAGTTACTACCCCTCAACCACAGGCTTGAACTGTACTCAACTTCACTTACCCCATATTTGAAATGTTCCTACAATCGATTATCTCACTTTCAAGAACACTTTATCTCATTATCTCATGGTATTGCTATTTTGTTACATTTACATTTGTACAGTTTGTTTTCTTCTGCACCCTGGTTGCTCTTTCAATGTTATAGTTACTGTTCTGTAGATTTGCAGAGTATGCCTGTAGGAAAATGAATCTCAGGGTTGTATATGGTGACACATGTACCTTGACAATAAAGTTTACTTTACTTTAACTCATCCACCTGTAAGATTTTGTTTGGAGGGGAACACCCTGAGGAAGCCCACATAGTCACAGGGAGAGCTTGCTGACTCCACATAGATAGCGCTCGAGGTCAGGATTGAACCTGGTTTACTGGAATGGTGTGGAAATGCCACTGTGCTGTCCCAGGAAGTAATGAGGGACTGAACAGGGAATGTCCCCCATGCATTGTGCTTCTGCACCCCACTGAGCATCTCCTCAAACACTTTCAGGACTACTCCTTCCATTAACTGATCAATGAGGATGTTGTATTGATTGCACAGATTGCGAGGAACTTCAGGATAATTCCCAATGGAATAAACTCATCAGTCCAATTTCCCTCTGTCAGAGGCTCATCAGCTCCACCTTTTGCCCTTTTGCCTATTATAAATGTTAAGGAGTAATTCATTGCCACCCATTAACCCAGCAATCTGTCTTTTGGATGTGGGAAGAAACTGGAGCACCTGGAGGAAAGCCCATGATCACAAGGAGAACCTGCAAACTCCACATAGACAGCACCGGAGGTCAGGATTGAATCTATGCTCTTGGAAAACCAATGGCTGTTCCACCACTCCATTTAACATGTAAATATCATAAGCAATGGAAAGGCAAATAATATGTTGGCCATTATTGAAAGAGGATTTGAAAACCAGAGCAAAGACGTATTTTTGCATTGTGTACAGATCTGGTCCCGACACATAAAGAATATACTTGCACTGAAGGCTGAAAAAGAAGTTTTTATACAGTCAATAGGTTTAATACAGGGTTGATATTTCAGCTGGGTGTCACCGTTCAAAGGTGTTTCATCATCCAGCACAAGGTTGAGAAAGTCACCCTCCTGCAGCCCATCACAGGTGAAGCCTTCCCCATCTTTGAGCACATCTACAAGCAGAGCTGCCATAGGAAAGCAGCTTCCATCATGAACGACCCCCACCATCCAGGCTGTGCTCTCTACTTGCTTCTGCTTTCAGAAGCCTTCGGTCCCACACCACCATGTTCAGCAACAGTTATTACCCCACAACCATCAGGTTCCTGAACCATTGTCAATAATTTCACTCACCACAACTCTGCACTGATTCCACAGCCAATGGACTCACTTGCAAGGATTTGACAACTCATGATCTCAACATTATTTATTTATTTACTCATTCACACAGTTTGTCTGCTTTTGCCACTGGTTTTTTGTCAGTCTTTGTAGTTTTCCATTGATTCTACAGTATTGCTTTGCTTTACTGTGAAAAGGAAATGAAATTCAAGGTAGTATGTAGTGATACGTATGTACATACATTGGTAATAAACTTTATTTGAACTTTGAACCTTAGGCTCACCCTTAGGTAAATCAATTCATGGCCTGAATGCAGATGGAAACTGATGATACAAGTTAAGAGGTTCATGGGAACATGGAAGTAAAACAGGGAAGTGGTTCTGAGGTAAAACACCAGCCATTGGACTGCAGACTGGGCACAGGAGTCTGAAAGGCCTGTTTATAGAGCCATAGTGATTCAGATTCGTATTTATTCCGATTCAGATTTATTCATCACGTGTACATCGAAACATACAGTGAAATGCTCACGTGCATTGATCATACAGTAGGATAAAAGGATGGTACCACATTGTGGACCAAAGAGATGATACTGTGCTGTAGTGCTCTATGTTCTATGCACTATCCAATCTCTCCTTAAAATTTAAGCCTTCCAGTCCCAGTAACACCTTTGCCAATCTCTTCTTCACCATTTCCAACTTAATGAAATCCATTCTCTAGCCGGACGACAGAACTGGACAATACTCCAATGTAGTCTTACCGACAACCTGAATCAGGGTAGCGTGATCTTCAACTCTTGTGCTGTAATGTTGTTATGTTCGCTATGTCAAAATTATTATTTGATGCCAATAAATGGGTTTGATTCCTGGATAGCAGCAGTTGTGGGCCTTATACCCAGCACACACACTGCATGAGCCAGAGTAAAGATACAGTACTATACTAAAATCCTGCACCAAGATATGATACCAGAACAACAGATCACTGTTTGGTCAAGGTGCAGAGCTATTGCCAGTCTTTAGCCCAACTCTACGTTGAGTGCATACCTGGACTAGAAATTCCAGGAAGCAATGGAGATTTCTTCCAGGAAGCTTTGACTACATCCCTGAGTCCTGCCGAAGGGTCTCGGCCCGAAACATAGACTGTACTCTTTTCCTAGGAGCTGCCCGGCTTGCTGAGTTCCTCCAGCATTTTGTGTGTGTTGCTCCAACATCTGCAGAATGTTTGCTTGAATCATTTCCTCTGTCAATCTGAACATCTTTCCTTTAGAGAATGAAACAGAAAGCTGTTTTGAGATCACAGTGTCGGCAATGTGAATGACTAAAGAAGTTGACGTAGAGTAACTGGGATTTTAAACTGGGGCATGCTGACCTCAGAGAGAACTCTGATGTTAGCTTGTTTGTCCTATTGAATTTGCAGACACAGGGTTGGCGATATTTTTCCAATGCCTTGAGATGCCTGCTGTTAGAATATAGAACTTAGAACACAAGACAACAGTACAGGCCTTCAGTACAGAACGCTGTGCCAACCTTTTATCCTACTCAGAATCGGAATCAGGTGTTGTGAAATTTGTTAACTTAGCAGCAGCAGTTCAATGCAATATAGAATATAGAAGAAGAAAATATAGTAAATAAATAAGTCAACTAATTACAGTATACATATATTGTGCAAAAACAGAAATAATATATATTTAAAAAGTGAGGTAGTGTTTACGGTTTCAATGTCCGTTTAGGAATTGGATGGCAGAGGGGAAGAAGCTGTTCCTGAATCACTGAGTGTGTGCCTTCAGGCTTCTGTACCCCCTACCTGATGGTAACAGTGAGAAAAGGACATGTCCTGGGTGCTGGAGGTACTTAATAATGGACGCTGCCTTTCTGAGATGCCTCTCCCTGAGGATGTCCTGCGTACTTTGTAGGCTAGTACCCAAAATGGAGCTGGTTAGATTTACAACCTGCTGCAGCTTCTTTCGGTCCTGTGCAATAGCCCCCAACCACCTCCCCATACCAGACAGTGATGCAGCCTGTCAGAATGTTCTCTACTGTACACCTAGAGAAGTTTCTAAGTGTATTTGTTGACATAATGTGGTGAACTACATATACACGCCCCCTGCTGACTGCTCCTGTGGCTCCTCCCACAGACCCCTGTATAAAGGCGATTGAGGTCTGAGCCCGGCCTCTCAGTCTCCAGGATGTAGTATGGTGGTCACTCACTGCTTGTTCTTTCTTCCAGTCAATAAAGCCGATATCTCGACCACGTCTCAGAGAGAGTTATTGATGGTGCATCACATAATAAATGTCTTCAAATTCCTAATGAAGTATAGTCGCTGTCTTGCCTTCTTTCTAACTGCAACAATATGTTGGGATCAGGTTAGATCCTCAGAGATCTTGACACCCAGGAACTTGAAACTGCTCACTCTCTCCACTTCTGATCCCTCTAAGATGATTGGTCTCTACAATCAATCTAACTCTTCCCTCCTACATTACCCTCCATTTTTCTATCATCCATGTACCTATGTAAGAGTTTAAATGACCCTAATGCATCTGCTTCTACCATCACCCATCACCCTCTGTGCAGGGTGTTCCACAAACTCATCACTCTGTGTAAACAGTTTTTAGCCCATCATTCTGTTCCAATTTTTGATTATAAAAGGCTATAACCATCAGACAAAGGAGCAGAATTAGGCCATTCAGCCCATTGAGTCTGCTCTACCATTCCATCATGGCTGATTTATTATCCCTCTCATTCTACTGCCTTCTCCCCATAGCTTTTGATGCCCTGACTAACCAAGAACCTATCAACCTTTGCTTTAAATATACTCAATGTCTTGGTCTCCACACTCAACTGTGGCAATGAATTCCACAGCTTCATCCCCCTCTGGCTAAAGAAATTAACTCTCATCTCTATTCTAAATGGACATCTCTCTCGTCTGAGGCTGTGCCCTCTGCTTCTAGACCCACACACAATAGGAAACGTCCTCACCACATCCACTCTGTCTAGGCCTTTCAAAGTTTGACAGGTTTCAGTGAGCACCCCCTCATTCTTCTAAGCTCCAGATAGTCCAGGCCCAGAACCATGAAATGCTCCTCAAACATTTCATTCCTGAAATTATTCGCATGAAGCTCCACTGGACTCACTCCAACGCCAGCACATCCTTTCTTGGATAAGGGGCCTAAACTGCCCATAATATTCCAAATGTAGTCAGACCAGTACCTTATAAAGCTTCAGCATCACATCTGTTGGCCAGAAAGAATAACAATCTTCAAATCAGTGAATTCAAATGAATCAAGGACAGTGGAAGCAGTCTTTGTTCTTGTCGTGTCCTTGGGGGATGGAGACTGCCATTTTGTGAAGACACTCGATTCTCCATTTTGTGAGCTTGACATGCTGGACTTGATTAGTGTTTTAAAGAAGACACAAATACTGTTCGGGTAATCTGCTGGACTGGAGGTAATTTCCAAATAAAGAGTTGTTAGTGAGGTGTTCTTTGGTTGGCTATAACATGCAGGATTGTGAATGCCTGAGGTGATTCGAGCTCATTGCTGACTGAGAACAAAGAGCTATGAGTCAGCAACTGTCCCTTGATGGGAAGAGGACAATAGATGGATGCTGCTTTGGACCAGAGCCAATGACCAGGTGTTAAAAGCCAGACACATGACCTGCGGCCAATGACACGGGAATGTGACATTTGAATTGATAAGACATGGATATAAAAGTGGATGCTTTGTGGGTGCTGGTGGTGGTAACTTCGAAGAATAACCATCGCAGACACAAGCCAGAAGAACCCTGCGTGAAGCACGTGGAGAGTTAGTGGGGACCACGAGGAACAAGGAGCGCCTGGCCAGCGTAAATTCATCCGCCCGGGTAATATCTTTGCTATTCTTTGACTATCCAGGAGAGTCAAGGGTATTTAGCAGGTGTGCGCACAAGGTACTTAGTGTATGAATTCATGTATTTGTTAGTTTGAACAATAAAGGTAATTGTCAGTAAATACAGATCTCTCTGTGCCTCACTCAGAATCGTTGTAAGAGGTAGAAGCGGTATCTCTCTCTCTCCTCTCTTTTCCAACAGATACTGGCTCTTATCTCTAGTCCTCTCGAATTGAATGCTAACATTGCATTGGCCTTCCTTACCACCAACTCAACCTGGAAGCTAACCTTTGGGGAATCCTGCACAAGGGTTGTACCTCTGATTTTTGAATTTTCTCTCTGTTCAGAAAATAGTCTTAAGCTTTATTCCTTCAATCAAAGTGAATGATCCTACACTTCCCTATACTATATTCCATCTGCTAATTTTTTTTTGCCCAGTTTCCCAATCTGACCAAGTCCTTGTGCAGAATCCCTGCTTCCATAACACTACCTGCTCTACCGCATTATCGCTTGATAAAAAGCACAAGGAACTAAATTAATATCGACTCCCGTTAAACAACAATTAAACAATTCAGGTGCTCTTAAAAACTTTGGAGTCTGATGCTCTCTGCTCCCCACACAAGCCCAAAGAGCTCATTACAGTGGAGTGACATTTGCAATTTTCCAGTCCTCTGGAAAATGTTACGGAATCTAGAGTTGCCATCAACCCTGCCAGTGTCCCCTTCCAATCAACTCCTCTCTCATGCCTCTGTAATTCCCCCTTACTCCATTGTAAAACTGATACATCTGTTTAAAGCTTCTCCCTCTCAAACTGCACAGTGAATTCTATAATATAATTATCATTGTCTCCTCAGGGTTCCTTTACCTTAAGTTCTCTAATCAAATCTGGTTCACTACAAAACACCCAATACAGAGTTTCCTTTCCTTAGGTGGTGCCAGAGAGTGACTTCTCCCAGCTCATCAGTGAAACAGTGAAATTCTTCCTGTTTAATGTCTCTGCTTTCCTTTGCAGGGTGGCTGGGTTCCTGTCGGGATCTTTGATCTACAGTGGCACTCAAAAATGCAGCTCTTCACAGTGGCATATTCCCATTCTAGGAGCTCACTGATTGGCTGCATTTTGGTATGTTTTTGATGTTGTGTATGTGGCCTAGCTACACAACAATGCTCTTAATAAAAACGCTGGAGTCGGGAGCTAGTTTCACGGTTTTTTATTGGTAGAATCCAAACTTCAACACACACGTACAGATCAATATGCGCCTAATAATGCATGCTCAATATGCGCCAAATAGCTCATTCAACAACGTGTTACTAAAACGTAAAGTAGTCCCTTATTGTACTGTAGGCTATATGGTACACTCCTCCCCTTTTATTTTAATAGTGTATCACCTATTCTTTTTTACTGGGGTATGTTTTTAAGGGTACATATATGTTTACCCTTAACATACAAATGCCTACCATTTGTTTACCTAGTAACTTAATAATATCAAATTATAACAAGCCTTTTATTTACTTTTGGTCTAAAACCTATTTATATCTTAAGTCTCTGGGGGTGGGGGGGGGTGTCTTCTCTGCCTCTCTGAGAGTGTCTGTCTATAAACTTGTTTGTTTTAATACAGATTTCGATATAAAAGCCATAAAAAGTTGACCTCTGAGCACAGGGAGTTAAGAAGATGTGTGCCTCCACCTTGCTAAGAGTTCTAGGCAGCAGATCTCCTCCGTATAATGAAGACTCCTCTGTGCAGCTGTCCTGGATATATACGCACCTTTGTGCTGTACAATGTCCTGTGTATGTTACTCAGAATGGCTTCTGTTTGTTACGAGTAGGAATGTTTCTTTGTCTGTCTGATAAGTGTTTCTCTCGCCATTGTTTCGCTTTAGAATGGCTGATATGGTAATTGTATTCATTTGTTAATCAATGGGGAATGTTATTGTGTTTTGTGAGGCTGGGAACTTGGGGGAGGGGTTGCGCGGGCTGGTGGTGTGGAGAGAGTCGGGAGGAAGACACCGAGGAAGGTGGACGTGCGCTCGGACGACCACCGGGGAGTCCGAGGTGGAAGACGTGGAAGTCGGAGGCAAGCGACGAGGGGTCGAAACATCCAGTGTTTCGAGCAGTGTTCGAAGAAGGGGTTGCCTCCCTAGGACTGGACCTGGAGTGTAAACGGGGGACGGTGTGGTGTATGCAGGCAAGGCCCAAGGTGATCTGACCCGGGGAGGTAGCCCTAGTGATGGGGACCCCCAGATTCCCAAGAGTGCCGACGGGAGAAGCCCTGTTAGTAGACGCCCCAGATGAACTTGAAGGGGAGACACTATTTCCGGCAGGGGTGCTGGTGAGGCCTGAAGTGCAGAGACCAGGGGTGGTACATGCGAGGCGTATAGCTATAAGTGTCAGGAACACCACGGCAAGAGAAATCACCTTTAAGAGGGGAATGCCGCTGGCGCATCTGTTCCCGGTGACGGTAATGTCCAGCGCACCAGTGAGGACCCCTAACGGGGAGGGATTGGAGCATCAAAGGGAGCTGACCGCTGAAGCCTTTAACTTCGGGGATTCCCCAGTGTCGTCGGAGTGGAAACGCAGGCTAGTGGAGAAGATGCTGAAGATGGAAGCTGTTTTTTCTCGGGGTGAGTTTGATGTTGGCTGCTCCAAAAGCACTCGCCACACCATCCGGGTGATGGAGGACACCCCGTTCCGAGAGAGATCCCGGCGGCTGGCTCCGGCAGATGTTGAGGACGTGCGACAGCACTTGTGCAAGTTGAAGGAGGCTGGAATCATAGCTGAGTCCCGAAGTCCTTATGCATCCCCAATAGTGGTGGCACGGAAGATGAATGGGCGAGTGCGCATGTGTGTTGACTACAGGACGTTGAATCGGCGAACTGTCCCTGATCAATATACTGTCCCAAGAGTCGAGGATGCGCTGGCCTGCCTGAGCGGTGCGAAGTGGCTCAGTGTGCTGGATTTAAGAAGTGGGTATTACCAGATCCCGATGAGTGCGGCCGATAAAGAGAAGACAGCCTTTATCTGCCCGCTGGGGTTCTTTCAGTTCGAACGAATGCCCCAGGGCATATCGGGAGCCCCAGCCACCTTCCAGAGGCTCATGGAGAGAACTGTGGGGGATATGAATCTGTGTACCTGGATGATTTGATAGTATTTGGATCGACTTTGGAGGAACATGAGGAGAGACTGTTGAAGGTGTTGGGCCAGCTTAATGAAGAAGGGTTGAAGCTTTCTCTGGACAAATGCCAGTTCTGCAAGTCGTCGGTTAGCTACGTTGGCCATATCATTTCGCAAGAGAGAGTGGCTACTGATCCAACCAAGATAGAGGCCGTGACCACCTGGCCGAGACCCCAGAAAGTGGGCGCTCTGCGCTCATTTTTGGGGTTCTGTGGGTATTGCCGGCGATTTGTGAAAGGATACGCCAAAGTGTGTCACCCGTTGACTCAGCTGTTGTGTGGCTATCCCCCGGTGGGAAAGAAAAGGACGGGGGACCAGAGGCAGGACGCTGGAGGATACTGGAACCCGGCGGAACCTTTTGGCTCAAGATGGGATGATCAATGTGAAGAGGCGTTCCGATCTTTGAAAAGGGTGCTGACCCAGGCCCCGGTATTGGCTTTTGCCAATCCCCAGAAGCCATATGTGCTGCACACGGATGCCAGCCGAGAGGGTCTCGGGGCAGTTCTGTACCAGGAGCATGGCAAAGCATTGAGGCCGGTAGCCTTTGTCAGCCGAAGCTTGTCGCCATCGGAGAGAAACTATCCCACTCACAAGTTGGAGTTCCTGGCGCTGAAGTGGGCTGTGGTGGACAAGCTGGGCGATTACCCGTACGGAGCCAAGTTTGAGGTGAGAACGGATAACAATCCTCTCACTTATATTTTGACTTCGGCTAAGCTGGATGCCACAGGACATCGATGGCTGGCGGCCTTGTCGGTATATGATTTCAGCCTGAGGTACCCCCCTCTGAAGCAAGAATGTCGATGCGGATGCTTTGTCGCGTCGGGAGCCGGGGGAGGAGGAGAGGGACGAGGAGTGGGAGAGTGTCCCTGCCCCTGGAGTGAAGGCGATGTGTCAGTTTGTTATCACCGTGAAGGCCGAGGGAAGAGGGAGGTTGGAACGAGCCGTGGACCATTTGGGGGTTTTTGACGACGCCATACCCCTAGCTTACAGTGACCTGACCGCATTGCGGACTAAACAGTTGCCGGAACTGAGTCCAGGGGAAGTGGCAGCTGCTCAGCAAAATGACCCGGGCATTGGCACAGTGTGGAGAGCGGTCGAGAAGGGGGATGTGACGTTGGCTGAGAAGGAGAAACACCCGTGCGTGCTTCTGTTGTTGAAGGAGTGGCCTCGGTTGAAGTTAAAGAACCAAATCTTGTACTGGGTAACAGCACCTCCCGACCAATCCCGGCATTGGTAACTGGTCATGCCAGAGAAATATCGGCAGACTGTACTCCAGGCCTTACATGATGATTCCGGACACCTGGGGGTGGAAAAGACCTATGGATTACTCAAAGACCGGTTCTACTGGCCCCGGATGAGGGGGGAAGTCGAAGAATACTGTAGGGGATGCAGTCGTTGCATCCAGAGGAAGACCCTGCCAGCGTTGGCGGCTCCACTGTCGCACTTGCAGAGTGCGGGACCTCTGGACCTGGTGTGTATGGATTTCCTGTCGATTGAGCCTGACACCAACAACACCGCGAATGTCTTAGTTATCACCGATCATTACACTCGCTATGCTCAGGCATTTCCCACTGAGGATCAGAAAGCGACGACAGTGGCGAAGGTGTTGTGGGAGAAGTATTTTGTTCATTACGGCCTTCCCAGGCGAATCCATAGTGATCAGGGGCGGGACTTTGAGAGCCGCCTTATCCAGGAATTACTGACTATGCTTGGGGTTGAGAAATCCAGGACTACCCCTTATCACCCACAGGGAGATCCTCAGCCAGAGAGATTCAACAGGACCCTGTTGGATATGCTCGGGACGCTGCAGATTGGGCAGAAAAGCAGGTGGAGTCGTCATATTGGACACTTGGTTCACTGTTACAATTGTACTCGCAATGATGCTACAGGATATTCGCCCTATTATCTGATGTTTGGGCGGGAAGCGAGGTTGCCCATTGACTTGTGTTTTGGGGGTGGAGTGGGTGAATTACCCGGGAAGTCCCATCTAAAGTACGTGTCCGACATGAAGAGGGAGTTACAGCGGGCGTATGAGTTGGCCGAGGTGGCGGCTACCAAACAAAATCAGAGGAATAAGATGCGGTATGATCGAAAGGTGAAGTTTGTACAATTATTACCGGGCGACCGGGTCCTTTTACGGAATTTGGGACTCCTTGGTAAGCACAAGTTGGCAGATCGATGGGCGGCCAGCCCCTATGTAATAGAGAGCCAGATGCCGAACCTGCCAGTTTACCGGGTGAAACCCAAGGATGGGAAAGGGCCTATCAAGGTACTCCATCGGAATCACCTGCTGCCACTGGGTCAAGCGGTGCAGGTGTATAAGGAGCCAGAGTGGGAGGTTACGCCTAGTACAAGGACTCTGCGAGGGCACAGAGAAAGGGAAGAGCCCGCTGCTGAAGAGTGGGGACGGGTCCCTCGTCTGGAAGTGGTTACCGATTCAGAAGAGGATGACTCAGATGAGTGGGCCCTGTTCCCATTCGCTGGTGCTCCAGTACCAGGAGAAGAGGCTCCTGGCCCTTCCCATACTGAATTGGGTGAGAGGAGGGAAGGTCTTGAGGGTCAGATGGAGAGGCAGCCTACATTGGTGGGAGAGAGGGTGGAGCCCGAGCGTGAGCCGGAGAGATCTCAAGTGAGGGAGGACCCCCGTGAGGAAGGGGGTGAGGGTCTGTCCGGTAGACCTGGGGTGTCCGAGACAGTGGGTTCGGAGGTGAAGAGGGAGCCCAGTGGGGCAGAAGGGGTATGGAGATCTCAGAGGATTAGGTGCCCCCCAGAGCGGTTGACATATGTGGTACCAGGAGAACCGAGTGTGATTTCTACTGCTCTGGGTAGTTATGTCACTGCTTTCTGCACCTGGGTTGGGTTTTGTGTGTTGCAAGAAGCTTTGGGGAACCCTAGTAATGCCATGAGGGCATGACATTTGCTGGTGGGGAGAGAATGTACAATGTCCTGTGTATGTAACTCAGAATGGCTTCTTTGGTTTGTTACGAGTAGGAATGCTTCTTTGTCTGTCTGATAAGTGTTTCTCTCGCCATTGTTTCGCTTTAGAATGGCTGATATGGTAATTGTATTCATTTGTTAATCAATGGGGAATGTTATTGTGTCTTGTGATGCTGGGAACTTGGGGGAGGGGTTGCGCGGACTGGTGGTGTGGAGAGAGTCGGGAGGAAGACGCTGAGGAAGGTGGACGTGCGCTCGGACGACCACCGGGGAGTCCGAGGTGGAAGACGTGGAAGTCGGAGGCAAGCGACGAGGGGTCGAATGGTTCGATGGTTGAGCTCCAACGATGTGCACTAAACAGACTGAACTTTGATAAGTTGGCGCCTGTTGCTTTTTTCCTTGTATATATATATTGTATTGCCTAATGCTCTTTTAATTTTAGTAAACTCTTTAAGGTATATTTCATCACGGTATTTGTTGTGGGTTTGATACTGTTGGCGGGCGCGAGGCATAAACTCGATTCTCACAGCACCTGCACGTACGGGAGGTGGGTTGGTGAGTGGCTGGATCTCCTTTTCCCCTAGACATATACCAGCCTTTTGGATAAGTGTTACAGTGCTATCACTTTTCCTTTCCCATATCTCATTTGTTCCAACTGAACTAATTACACAGCCAATCTTCGTATTCGCCTTAGATTCCAAGTAGCTAGCCTGACCTTTATAATACCAGCTCTTATCGGAATATAACTTTCCATCTTCTATTCGTGCTTCATATCTTTGTGCTGGTGATTTAGCAGGAGTGCTGGGAAGATGCTCAGGAGAAGGCGGAGATGCTGGTCTTTTTGGAGATTTGAGCTTATTGAGAGTTCACCGATCTTCCATTATCTGTTCATCTGTTAACAAGTAATTTAACTCTGCAGGTGCAGGTTTTCGTCTTTTGTCTGTAATTGGAACAGGGTCATTAGGTCTCCTCCTTAGTTTCCTAGTCATTATTGGCTTTACCTCCATAGAATCTCCCGTGAGTTCCATTGTTAGCCTCTCATTCTCAATCATCTTTTTCTTTTCTTCTAACTCACTTTTTATCTTCAAATCCCTTCACTGCTTCTTTCTTCTCTTTAATATAATTCCTTTCCACTTGTTCTGTCTCCAGTTGCAGAGAAAGCTCTGCGTTTCATATTCCTTGCTTGTATTGTTGATCTAGTTTCTTCATCTTTTCCTGATACTCCTGCAAAGTGCCTTCCTGTAACTGCTGTTGCTGTCTTTAGAGAGATGTCAATTTCTCTTGGTGCATCTGCTCTTTTACTTCCAGGTAGTCTTCATCATCCTGCTTATTGGCAATATCTGTCTCCCTTGCATCCCTTGTATCTTCATCCAAGTCGCAGCCATGGATAATGTGTTTATCCTCATCGTCGATGCTGTCTAGCTCCTCCTTGTTGTTGTAATAGTCGACAATGGGTGAGAGGAGAGCTGTGGACATCTTCCCCACCGAGCTGCCCTTCTTTGTTGACACATCCAGCACCTTGATGGTGTACCAATCCAAATGGATTTTCCTGAGCCATTCACGTCCCAGCAACGGTGGTCCTCTATTTTCCAGTACATTGAGGTTCAGCTGCTGTGTTTTGTCTCCGTAGGTCACTGTCACTTTAATTTTACCTTTGCGACTCACTTTCTGTCCTAGCAGTCTTTAGCAGTAGTTTAGTTTGTTTCAGAGGTATGTGAGAAAACAGTCATTTGTAGTTGGGTACAGAGATCAGTGTTAAAACTGAGCCTGTGTCCAATTCCGTTTCCGGTCTCACACCTGCCACTTGTGAAGTGATCCTTATTACTCTTCGATCATCTGTCTCTCTCACGCTGTGAAGTTGCAGACAAGACAATTCACTTTTGTCTGAGTAGTTTTCATCAGAACTGCTTTCTTCCATTTTGTGTACATTGTTGTTTTTTTTCTTTCTGGGGTTTCTTGTTTCTCTGCATTTTGTCCTTTTTCTGCTGTTGACTAGCTTTACATACTCTGCCAGTGTGGCCCTGTTTGCCCCAGTTTCTGCATTCTTTGTCTTTAAACCAACAGTCATCAGGGTCATGTGACCTATTCCCACAACAGTAACATTTCTTTCCTTCATTTCTGTTCAGTGACATTTTATTTGCAGCATATTCCAGAGATTTTTATTTCATTTCAGAAGCACCCTGTGTGGCTATTTCCATTGATATTGCAATGTTCAGCGCCTTCTCTAATGTAAGGTCTTTTTCACACAGAAGCTTCTTCTGTGTGGTTTCACAGTGCATGCCACACACTAACCTGTCCCTCAATGCGTCCGATAGACCAGCTCCAAATTGACAATGTTCTGATAATTTGTGCAATTCAGCACAATATTTAGAAATGCTTTCATTTTTGTTCTGATTCTCTTTGTAAAATTTAAATCTTTCAGGAATGACCAGTGGTTTGGGGCTTAAATACTGTTGGAGGGTGTCTACTGTTTGCTTGAACATTTTGTCAGCTGGCTTTTCAGGGGTTAACAAGCTCCGTAGCAAGCTATATGTTTTTGCTCCCATAATCCTTAACACCATTAGCCTCACAAAATAACTCCACTCTTTCGATGTAAATTACCCAGTTTTCAATACTACTATCAAATGCTGTAATGGTTTCAATCATTGCCATCCTTGTTATGTTAATTTAGCCCTGTTTTCTCCTTTTTTTCTTTTTGACTCACGTGTCCTTTTTGTTAGTGCCAGGAGTGTGTGTGTGTGTGTGTGTGTGTGTGTGTGTGTGTGTGTGTGTGTGTGTGTGAGTGAGTGTGTGTGTGTGTGTGCATGAGTGTATGTGTATGTGTGAGTGTGTGTGTGTGTGTGTGTGTGTGTGTGTGCGTGTGTGTGTGTGTGTGTGAGTGAGTGTGTGTGTGTGTGCATGAGTGTATGTGGGTGTGTGAGTGTGTGTGTGTGTGTGTGTGTGTGTGTGTGTGTGTGAGTGTATGTGTGTGTGTGTGTGTGTGTGTGTGTGTGTGTGAGTGTGTGTGTCTCCTTTTAATCTGTCTTCTGGGGCAGACAGACCTTCACCTTCTGAGTGGTCTTGCCTGGACATGCTGCGGCTCCGACTGTGTCTTTTGGTCTCCCGATGTTCCTGACCCCGGCTGTGCTCCTGCTTCCTTTCAGACTAGCAGCCTCGCTCTGTATCCTTCTCCCACTCCTTGGCTTGTTCCTTGCACTCTTCCTCCAAGTGTTGTTATCAATTAAAACATGGCGTTCCGATACAATGTAGGGTCATTAACCTCTGCCAATTTTTTGTGTATGTGGCCTGGCTACACAACAATGCTCTTAATAAAAATGCTGGAGACGGGAGCTTTGCCTCATGGTCTTTACTAGCAGAATCCGAACTTTAACATACATGTACAGATCAATACACGCCTAAACGCGCATGCTCAATACGCGCCAAATACGCATTCAACGACGTGTTACTAAAACATAAAGTAGTCCCTTACTATACTGTAGGCTATAGGGTACAGAGGCCTTGTGCGGCCCTGTGGGACATAAATTCTCACTGGTGTGGCAAACTGATGTGTAGCAGGAGCCGGAACATCAGAGACAACAAGAGTGGCTGTCGGAGGGCTCTGCACTCAGTCATCAATCGATATCTCTTAACGGTGAGGGAGAGATCGAAATAGTGACTGTTATCTTCCCTGTCCCTATGGAAGGAGCGATATCTGTTTCTCCTTTGTTAGTGAGAGAGAGCCTGTGGGACGTTGAAAATGTTGGAGTATTTGAGGAACTGTAGACTGTGGTCTCTCTTTGGGGGCTTTGCCGTTGTTTGAATGGTGGGTGGTGGTATTACTGATGCTTTATGCTGGAGGGTGGATGCTGCTTGTGCGTTGGAGGGGGTGGGGGCTGTGGGGTTCTTCTGTTTTCTCTGTCATTCATTCTTCGGAGATTTTCTTCTGGTTTCGAGGATGACTGGTGAGTGAGAATTTCAGGTTGTACATTGTATGCATTCAATGGAACTATTGAAATATTATTGAACTATTGACTCAACCACAAGTTGCTCTATAGAGCTATCTCATAGGCACTCTACAAATTCCCTCTCTTGGGATACAGCGCCAATCTGATATTTCCAATCTATCTGCATATTGAAATCCCCTATGACTATTGTAACATGCCTTTTCTATTTCCCGCTGGAATTTATATCCCATTGTTCAAGGGTCAGTGTATAACTCCCATCAGGGTCTTTTACCCATACAGTCTCTTAACTCTACCCATAAGGATTCTACATCTTCTAATCACATGTCACCTCCTGCTAAGGATTTGATTTCATTTTTTCCACCTCTCCCCCTCTGCCTACCTGCCTGTCTTTTTGATACAATGTGTATCTGATGCACCATCAATAACTCACTCTGAGACATAAGACGAGATATCGGCTTTTATTGACTGGAAGAAGGAACAAGCAGCGAGTGACCACCATACTACATCCTGGAGACTGAGGGCAGGGCTCCGGCCTCAATCGCCTTTGTACAGGGGTCAGTGGGAGGAGCCACAGGAGCAGTCAGCAGGGGGCGTGTCCAGACAGGTATATGTAGTTCACCACAGTATCCTTGGATGATAAGCTCCCAACAATGATCTTCTTTCAGCCACGTCTCAGTGACGTCCACAGTGCTGATCTCTAACTGATCATCTGCCTTATTCAAATATAAAACCATCAGTTCTGTATCCAACGGCCTGTTCAATCTCGTCCCCATGTTTCACTTCACCTCATCCCACTGACTGCAACTTTGCCCTAACATCTGACAGTCTCACTACACACTGCATCAACTTGTATACCAACTGCCCCTATCCTCAGCCCTGTCACTCCACATCCCATCCCCCAGCCAAATTAGTTTAAACCCTCCCCAACAACTTTAGCAAACCTGCCTGCAAGGATGTTGGTCCCCCCCCTCCCTCAGATTCAGGTGTAACCTGTCCTTTTTGTATGGGTCATATCTTCCCCAGAGGAGATCTCAATGATCTGAACCACTTCCTCAGTCACTCATTCATCTGTACTATCATTGGCTTCCTGCCCTGACTAGTATATGGTATGGGGGGATAATCCAGAGATTGTTACCTTGGAAATCCTGCTCTTCAGTCACTTGCCTAACACCCATAAATTCACTGCAGAGGACATCTTTCCCCTTTCCACCTGTGGGCTTGGTGCTTATGTGCACCATGATCTCTGACTGCTCACCCTCCCTTGTGAGACATCCTGGACCCTGGCACCTGGGAGGCAACACACAATCCTGGCTCCTCTTTCACAGCCACAGAATCTGTCGACCGTCCCCCTAACTATCGAGTCTCCTATCACTACCATACTGCCCGACTTTCCCCTTTCCTGCTGAGCCTCAGAGCCGGTTGCTGCTGCCACAGGCCCGGTTACTGCTACTGTGTCCTTATAGGCCATTCCCAATCTTCCCTCCCCCCCCCCCCCCCCACAACCAAGTAGTATTCACAGGGGGTACTTCTTGCTGAGGGGCATGGCCACAAGGGTACTCTGCTCTGACTTCTTACTTTTCCTGCTGGTCTGAAGCCTGCACTCTGGGTGCGACCACCCTGGTAAAAGACTCCTCTGCCTCTCAGTCTGCTGACTGAGTAACTGTCCACATCCACATCCACAGATGGATTTCTTTTCCATAGGATATATCTTTGCAGGGGAGAGTGAAATGTTTGCCACTGTTTGTTTACCTTTAATCTGTTTCCCTACTTTGGCCAGCTTTGCTTTTAGAGATGGCCCGTATTCAGTAAATCCAGCCTAAAGGCGCTCATTTTCAAACTGAATGTGAAATTCTATCATGCCATCCGCATCCCTCTCTCGGACATCCTTTACTATGGGCTCATTTGTAATCTCTGACTTGCTACACATGAGCAGATCAAAAATAACCTGTTCCCTAATTGGTTTCACATTGTATCGTTCGAAGACACTGCCCTGAATATACTCTATGAACCGAGCTTCAGAGCCATTTGTCAATTGTTTTGTCCACTGTGCATGAAGTTTCAACCCAACCATGACTATCTCAGCTCCTTTCCCGAATGCTTCATCATTTACAATAGACAATAGACAATAGGTGCAGAAGTAGACCATTTGGCCCTTCGAGCCTGCACCGCCATTTTGAGATCATGGCTGATCTTGGGACTCTTTTAAGGCTTTTATCCGTGGACAAATTATCTCATATTCCGTTGGTAAAAGAAAACAAAGATATTTAGATATTGCTTTATTAGTGGATAAAATTAAGGAAATTGACAAGATTTATTCCGTGATTCCTACCAAAGAACTTTATAAGAAGAGAGTTGAGCTTCAAATGCAACATAGTTTACTATTATCTTCTTCAATTGAAAATCAATTAATTAGGACCAGGGCTCAATTCTATATTCACAGTGATCGAACTGGTAAACTGTTAGCTAATCAATTAAAAGCTATTTCGCCTAAGCGACAAATCATTAAAATTCGAAAACAAGACGGTAATTTAACTACTGATCATAAAGAAATCAATAATACTTTTCAAGATTTTTATAAATCTTTATATCAATCAGAATTTGATGGTGACCTGTCCATGATGGATAATTTTTTTAATAATCTGAATATTCCTAAACTGATAGATGAAGATCATAGCTTGTTAGATGCTCCTATTTCTATGGTCGAAATAGGAGAGGCTATCTCATCAATGAATTCAGGGAAAGCTCCTGGTCCTGATGGTTATGTTGTAGAATTTTTTAAAACTTTTTCTTCCTTGCTTTCCCCTTGGTTATGTGAAATTTTTAATGATGCGTTTGCTAAGAAGAGATTACCTCAATCTTTTTATGAAGCTAATATCTCTCTAATTCTTAAAAAAGATAAAGATCCTACTTTATGTGCATCTTATCGCCCTATATCATTATTAAATGTAGATTCTAAGATTCTTACAAAAATTTTAGCCATTAGATTAGAAAAGGTACTATCACAGATTATTTCAGAAGATCAAACTGGTTTCATTAGGAATCGGTATTCCTTTATTAATGTTAGAAAATTGATTAATATAATTTATACTTCACCACCCACAATCTCAGAATGTGTTATCTCATTAGATGCTGAAAAAGCTTTTGATAGAGTTGAATGGACATACTTATTTAATACATAGAGAAATTTTAATTTTAGTCCCAACTTCATATCATGGATTAAATTAATATATTATAAACCTGTTGCTTCTGTTCTTACAAATAATTATAGATCCTCTTTTTTTCAATTATCTCGTGGTACGAGACAAGGCTGTCCCTTAAGTCTTTTATTATTTAATATCGCATTAGAACCTTTAGCCATTGCTATTCGTGAATCTCCTAATATTTTTGGTAT
Organism: Hypanus sabinus; assembly: GCF_030144855.1. NCBI lineage: Eukaryota > Metazoa > Chordata > Chondrichthyes > Myliobatiformes > Dasyatidae > Hypanus > Hypanus sabinus. The sequence continues at coordinate 60,851,376 of NC_082718.1, read as the reverse complement.
TACCCGTAATGAGAAGTTATACAAATTATCACTTTATGCTGATGACTTGCTGTTATATATTTCTGACCCTGACAGGTCTATTCCCGCTATTTTATCCTTGTTGGCTCAATTTGGTAGCTTTTCTGGTTATAAACTAAACTTGGATAAGAGTGAATTATTTCCCTTAAACGCACAAACTTTATTGAATGACAGGATACCATTTAAAGTTGTTACTGATAACTTTACCTATTTAGGTATAAAAATTACCAAGAAATATAAAGATTTATTTAGACTGAATTTTTTACCTATGCTTCATCAAATTCAACAACTTACTACAAGATGGTCTCCCTTATTCTTATCATTAATTGGTCGGATTAATGCTATTAAAATGATGATTTTACCGAAATTTTTATACTTATTTCAAGCCTTACCAATTTTTATTCCTAAATCCTTTTTCGATAACATTGATTCAAAAATTTCCTCATTTGTGTGGCAAAATAAAAATCCCAGGTTAAGTAAAAAGCAATTACAAAAATCTAAAAAAGATGGTGGTTTAGCTTTACCTAACTTTAGATTTTATTATTGGGCAAATAATATTCGTAACTTAATGTATTGGAAATTAGATTTGGATTCACCACTGTGCCCACAGTGGGTAAATTTGGAATGTAATGAGGTAAAGGGATATTCTCTATTCTCTGTTCTTGGTTCTTTTCTTCCTGCTGATTTAGTTAAATTTAATAAACAGATATCTAATCCTGTTATCAAACATACATTACGAATTTGGTTTCAATTTCGTAAGTTTTTTACTCTGAAAAACTTTGTTCTTGATAGCCCTATCTTACTTAATTTTTTTTTCAAACCTTCCTGGATAGATCAAGCTTTTAACATATGGAAAAGGAAAGGTATAAAATGTTTTCGTGATCTTTTTTTTTAAGATACTTTGATGTCCTTTGACCAACTTTCCAACAAATTTAAATTACCTAAATCTAATTTTTTCAGATATCTACAAATTAGAAATTTCTTACATAAAGTTTTACCATCTTTTCCCAATTCAACTTCAGTGGATTTCTCAGATTTGATTTTTACCTTAAACCCTTGTCAGAAGGGATTAGTAGCTTTTATTTATAATATGATTATGAAGATACAACCAGAAATATCAGATAGAATTAAACAAGAATGGGAAAAAGAACTTCGATATAATATTTCAACAGATAAATGGGAAAAAATTCTACAAATGGTTAATTCCTCTTCTATATGTGCTAAACATGCTTTAATACAATTTAAAATTGTACATAGAGCTTATATGTCTAAAGATAAGCTTGCTCGATTTTACTCTTATATTAACCCTCAATGTGACAGGTGTCATCTAGAAGTGGCTTCATTGACCCACATGTTTTGGTCTTGTCCCACTTTACATAACTATTGGAAGGACATATTTGTTACCATTTCCTCAATTTGGAATATCGATTTACAACCTCATTTTATTACTGCAATTTTTGGTATACCAAATGAGGATGGTATTCAGTTTTCCCCTCCAATCAGACGAATGATTGCTTTTGTAACATTAATGGCCAGAAGGTCTATATTACAAAACTGGAAAGAAGTAAATCCTCCTACCACGTCTCAGTGGCTTTCTCAAACTATTTCATATCTAAGTTTGGAAAAAATTAGAAGCACTATTTTTGACTCATCAGTCAAATTTGAGGAAACTTGGGGACCATTTATTCGGCATTTTCATATGAATTAATTTGACCTCTTCCAGACCTTCTTTCTGCTTATTCTTGTTCAGGTATGGAGTTCCGGAGTTTTTTTCTGACACTATCACATACTTATAAACTGTTACTATTGCCCATGTTAGTTTAGTTTAGTGTTTTTTTTTATCAACATACATTTTCTTTCACTTATTTTCAATTTTTTTTCTTTTTTGATGATTATTTTTGTTTTCTTTTCATATATAGTTATATAGACTTGATGGATTAATGTACTTATTTCTGTTGATGTTTTAATAGGATATTATTATCTTATTACCAATGTAATTTCAAGTTTATTGTATTCATAACCTATTCATTATTATGTTATGTATTTTTTATATATATGAAACAATAAAAAGATTGGAAAGAAAGAAAGAAAGAAAGAAAGAAAGAAAGAAAGAAAGAAAGAAAGAAAGAAAGAAAGAAAGAAAGAAAGAAAGAAAGAAAGAAAGAAAGAAAGAAAGAAAGAAAGAAAGAGATCATGGCTGATCATCTACTATCAAAACCCGGTTCCTGCCTTGTCCCCATATCCCTTGAATTCCCCTAACCATAAGATATCTATCTAGCTCCTTCTTGAAAGCATCCAGAGAATTGGCCTCCACTACCTTCCAAGGCAGTGCATTCCAGACCCCCACAACTCTCTGGGAGAAGAAGTTTTTCATTAACTCTGTCCTAAATGACCTACCCCTTATTCTCAAACCATGCCCTCTGGTACTGGACTCTCCCAGCACCTGGAACATATTTCCTGCCTCTATCTTGTCCAATCCCTTAATAATCTTATATGATGCAATCAGATCCCCTCTCAATCTCCTTAATTCCAGCATGTACAAGCCCAGTCTCTCTAACCTCTCTGTGTAAGACAGTCCGGACATCCCAGGAATTAACCTCGTGAATCTACGCTGCACTTCCTCTACAGCCAGGATGTCCTTCCTTAACCCTGGAGACCAAAACTGTACACAATACTCCAGGTGCGGTCTCACCAGGGCTCTGTACAAATGCAAGAGGATTTCCTTGCTCTTGTACTCAATTCCCTTTGTAATAAAGGCCAACATTCCATTAGCCTTTTTCACTGCCTGCTGCACTTGCTCATTCACCTTCAGTGACTGATGAACAAGGACTCCTAGATCTCTTTGTATTTCTCCTTTACCTAACTCTACACCGTTCAGATAATAATCTGCCTTCCTGTTCTTACTCCCAAAGTGGATAACCTCACACTTATTCACATTAAACGTCATCTGCCAAGTATCTGCCCACTCACCCAGCCTATCCAAGTCACCCTGAATTCTCCTAACATCCTCATCACTTGTCACCCTGCCATCCAGCTTAGTATCATGAGCTAATTTGCTGCTGTTATTCTCAATGCCTTCATCTAAATCATTGACGTAAATTGTAAACACCTGTGGTCCCAATACCGAGCCCTGTGGCACCCCACTAGTCACCACCTGCCATTCCGAGAAACACCCATTCACCGCTACCCTTTGCTTTCTATCTGCCATCCAGTTTTCTATCCATGTCAATGTCTTCCCCCCAATGCCCTGAGCTTTGATTTTACCCACCAATCTCCTATGTGGGATCTTATCAAATGCCTGAAAATTGAGGTACACTACATCCATTGGATCTCCCCCGTCTAACTTCCTGGTTACATCCTCGAAAAACTCCAACAGATTAGTCAAGCATGTAGACTCTCCTGCTTCAGACCTCTAAAATCCCCTCAAAATCGTTCCTTACCTTACATCTCTGAGCCAGGAGTGTTTCTCACTACATACTAAACTCAGTTCCTGTCAGCTCAGACTCAGATTTGTTTACAACATGCATCCTTTCCTTTATCAAGCAACACGCCCAAGAATGTGGGGGCACCACAGTAGAGTCGTGGTTAGTGTGACACCATTGCAGCTGAGGGCATCGGAGATCAGAGTTCAGAGTTCAATTCCGGCCCCATCCGTAAGGAGTTTGTACGTTCTCCCCATGGGCCGCGTGGGTTTCCTCAGAGTGCTCGGGTTTACTCCCACAGTCCAAAGATGTAGTGGTTAGTAGGTTAATTGGTCATTGTGATTTGGTCCTGTGATTAGGCTAGTATTAATTAGGTGGGTTGTTGGTCTGGAAGGGCCTGGTCTGTGCCATATGCCTAAATAAACAAACAAATCATTGTGCCGAGGGCAGCCCACAAGTGTTGCCACAACGCAGAACACCCACAATATTCCCTAGAAGAACACCAGTGGCAAAAACAAGACACCAACAGCAAAACCAGCCCTGTTCCCATCACACACCAGGACAGGCCACTTGTTTCCAGGCTGCCAGTCCTTGTCTCCAGATTCAGACTTGCAGACATCAGGCCTCCAAATTCAGGCTTTGCCCAGGGATGCTGATTGCAGCTTTGACCTTTGGTTCTTGACTTCCAGATTTGCACAGACCTCTGACTTCAGTGACCTAGGCCCACATGAATTCTTCAGGCCTCTACTTTCAGTCTTTGACCTTTGGTTTTGCTGTCCTGACTTCACCAGGTTTGCTTGCTGAGCCTTGTACTCCAGACTAGCACGGACCTTCGATCCCGGACATCCAGGGGTTTTTACCATTTTATCTATCCTTCTGAAATATCAAATGTTCAGGAATATTCATTTCTTGAACATTTCACCATGTCTCTATAATATTCCCGTGGTAAAACTCTTTCATTTACATCTGTGCCATTACTTCATTCATTTTATTGTGAATGTTGTGTGAACATAAGACCAATGCTTTACTCTTGTTGCTTATTTTGACCTGTTTTCCAGGAGTTGTTGTGTGCTCAGTACCGTCTTGACACACTCTGGTTGCTGTCCTCCACTATTGTCTTGCTCTTTCTCTGTAACTTCCCAAATTTTCCAATGCTAATTCCCTCACCACCTCCCCTCCCCTACACCATCTAGTACAATATTCATACTCTTGACCTTACATTCTGCCTCATTACAGATTGTCTGCCTGCACTGCACTTTCTCTGCGACTGTAACACTCTGTTGCTGCAATCCCTCTGTCTCTGCCAGTGACCCGTTGTGATGAAGTGATTGATGTGGACAGTATGCAAAGCGATGTTCTCATTCAGATTCAGATTTACTTGTCGCAAGTACATCGAGTGAAATGATTTGTTTGCGTTAACAATCAACACAGCCAAGGATGTGCTCGGCACACTCTGACACCAGCACGGTATGTGCACCACATTCATCGGAGCAGCACTGAACACAACAAAATAGAACACACAAGACAAGCCGAGTTCCTCCCTCACACCCACCACACAGGTACACCGTCCTCCAACACCAGGACAAGCTTTCTGCTTGACCTCCAGTCTCCAGTACAATCGTGGATTCATAGACAGTGGACGTGCAACTTTCCCAGCAGAATCTCAGAGGTCAGCAGACTCGGGAACCAAATTCTGCACTTCCAATGGACCTCCGGCTTCATTCCGAGCTTCTGATTGACCGCTGGGCTTTGACCCTCAGCATCAAAACAGGACTCACTGATGACGATGGATGACGACCCTAAAAGCAGCCCATGAGCTTGCGACTCACCAGGGGCTGGTCTCCAACCACCAGGCCTCAAATCCCAGTCTCACGATTCACATACCCAGGAAGACATTGGCCCTCGTACCTCCTGCCCACACAGAACTTTGATCCTGGAACACAGCAATGATTCCAGCCCTTGTGCTCACTGGTCTATTGGTCCAACATCCAAACAAGTCCATGTCACTGACCTTCGAACACTGAGTGTGGGCTTTACACTTGGTAAATGTGGCAATAATAAAGCAATTTATTTAAATTAATACCATATCCAGAGCCCTAGCCAGCCAGCCTCACTATACCACGGCTAATCATTCAGCACCCAGCCTCTGGTCTGTTTCTCATCTCTCCACAGTCTCTCTCTTGTACCTGTTGGGACAAGTGTAAGGGTTGAGGGTCCACCACAACTGTCTTGCCTTTAGTCACCGGCCAAGCCTACTGTGCTTAAATAGAAGGGTGTAGCAGCCTTCAACCTTGGCCATTGTGGTGTTCAGTCTCCAACTCATCAAATCTGATCAAGGTGTTGTTCCTTGAGTTGCAGAAATGCACCACAGATGTGGCTACTTTGGATTACAGCAGCCTCACATGTCACAGCCCTTCCACCAGGGATCAATGTACCTCTTGCTAATAAATTATAATTTTAATGAGAATAATCTGGTTTTAGAGTATCAATTTTATTTCTACTTTTTGCTTTTGATTATAGTTTAGAATGACCCACTTTGCTTATTTCTGCTTTCCTAAACTTCTGATTTGGATTCCTACTGTTGGTGTTTCTAATTCATTCTAGTTTAGTTTTTTAACATACCTTTTCCCCATATCCAACTAATTCTATGGCTTATCAGATTGCTCGCTCTGCCTTCTGTTGGGAGAGCGCTGAGCGAAGGGCATCCTCTGTGTGCATTGCTTGTCCTCATGACTCCCACTGTTGAGTCTGCTGCTCATTCACAGCACCAGCTGAACAGCTATCTGAAATTGTTGACTTAGATTTATTCCCAAAGGCTGCAATATGTCCAGATGGAAAATGAAATGTTATTTCTCTCAAACTTAAACTGGGCCTCATTGTTTCAGATTCAGATTCATTTATTTATCACATGTACATCAAAGCACAGAGTGAAATATGTCATTTGTATTAACAACCAACGCAACCGAAAGATGTGGAGGGCAGCCCGCTAGTGTCACCACGCTCTCCAACGCAAACATTACATGCCCACAATGCTCAGCAGATCAACACAGGACATGACAAGCATCAAAACAATGTCAGTGAAACAAATCCTGTCCCTGAAAGTAAAATATATTATCAGCGTACATACACGTCACCACATACAACCCAGAGATCCTTTCCCCTGCGGGCATACTCATCAAATCCATAGAATAGTAACTGTAAACAGGATCAATGAAAGAGCAGGAGAATTGAAGACAACAAACTGTGCAAATGCAAATATAAATAAAGAGCAATAAATAATGAGAGCTTGAAATGACGAGATAAAGAGTCCTTAAAGTGAGATCATTGGTTGAGGGAACATCTCAATAAAAGAGTGTAGTTGTCCTCTTTTGTTCAGGAGCCTGATGGTTGAGGGGTAGCAACTGGTCTTCAACCTGGCGGTACGAGTCCTGAGTCTCTTGTACCTTCTACCTGGTGGTAGCAGTGAGAAAAGAGCTTGGCCTGCGTGGTGGGGATCTCTGATGATGCTTTCCTACAACAGCATGTCATATAGATGTGCTCAGTGGTTGGGAGGGCTTTACTCATGATGTACTGGGCTGAATCCATTACCTTTTGTAGGATTTTCTGTTCAAAGGCTTTGGGGCTGTTTCCATACCAGGCCATAATGCAGCCAGTCAGTACAGTCTCCAGCACGCACCTATAAAAGTTTGTCAAGGTGTTTGGTATCATGTTGAATTGCCACAGCCTTCTAAAGAGGCACTGATGTGCTGTCTTTGCAATTATATTTATATGCTGTGTCCAGGACAGGTCTGCTGAGAAAATGATATCTAGGAATTTAAAGTTACTGACCCTCTCCACCTCTGATCCTCCGATGATTACTGGCTCTTGGACCTCTAGTTTCCCTCTCTTGAAGTCTGTAATCAGTTCCCTGGTCTTCTTGATATTGAGTGAGAGGTTGTTGTTATGACACCACTCAAAGGTTCAAAGGTCAAATTTAATGGCTGAGGAATGTATACAATATATACATCCTGAAATGCTTTTTCTTCATAAAACCTCCATGAAAACAGAGGTGCCCCAAAGAATGAACGACAGTTAAATGTCAGAAACCCAAAGTCCACCCCAGCTACCCCTTCCCACGTGTAAGTGGCAGCAAGCAATGATTCCCCCCCCACCGGCAAAAGTAAACGTGCGTCGGTACCATCACCAAGCCCAAGTGTGTGCTAAGCCATAGCAAAGACACAGACCTTGCAGTTACCCCAGAAGTTTAGCATTTCATTCGAATTCGACAACCCACAGGTTCTCTCTGTCCCTGGCAAGGGAGAGGGAGGTGTCCCCCAATTTTCACTCAGCCAGATTTTCAAATCTCCCTCCTGTATGCTGATTCATCACCACCTTTGACATGGCCCACAACAATCAGCAAACTTGTATATTGTATAGCCACACAGTCATAGGTGTAAAGTGGGTAGCTGGGGACTAAGTACACTGCCCTGTGGTGCTTCTGTGCTGATAGAGATTGTGGAGGAAATGTTGCCAATCCAAACTGATTAGGGTCTACAGGTGAGAAAATCCAGGATTCAATTGCACAAGGAGGTATTGAGGCCAAGATCTGGGAACCTATTGATTCATTTTGAGGGGATGATGGTATTAAATGCTAAGCTATAATTGATAAAGAGCATCCTGATGTGAGCACCTTTGCTGTCCAGATGTTCCAGGGCTGTATGAAGAGCCATTGAGGTGGCTTCCACTGTAGACCTGTTGTTCGACAGGCGAGTTGGAATGTATTCAAGTCAACATTCAGACAGGATCTGATACGTTTCATCAGCTGCCTGACAGAACACTTCATCACTGTGGTTGTAAGTCAGACAGGTGCAAATGGGCACCGGTACAATTGAGGCCTGCTTGAAGCAGGTGGGTACTACACACCGTTGGAGTGCGAGGTTGAAGATATCTGTGAATACACTAGCCAATTGATCAGTACAGGGCTTCAGTATTTGGCCATGAACTCTGTCTGGACCAGATGCTTTCCCTGGATTCACTCTCTCAAAGCAGCCCACACATCATCTTCAGATACCAAAGGATCATCAGGAGACGGGGGGGATGTGAGATGGTTCCTCCTTGTTCTGGTGGTCAAAGGGAGTATAGGAGATGTTGAGCTCATTTGGAAGCAAAGCTCAGCTGCCCCCTGGGTCGCTAGATTTAACTTTGTAGGAGGTTGTGGCATTCAAACCCTGCCACAGCTGTCGAACATCCCTTGTTGATTCCAGTCTAGTCCAGAATCTCCACTTTGCCCAAAAGACAGACAGACAGACATACTTTATTGATCCCAGGGGAAATTGGGTTTCGTTACAGTCGCACCAACCAAGAATAGTGCCGAAAAATAGCAATATAAACCCATAAATAATTAAATAATAATAAGTAAGTTATGCCAAGTAGAAATAAGTCCAGGACCAGCCTATTGGCTCAGGGTGTCTGACACTCCGAGGGAGGAGTTGTAAAGTTTGATGGCCACAGGCAGGAATGACTTCCTATGATGCTCAGTGTTGCATCTCGGTGGAATGAGTCTCTGGCTGAATGTACTCCTGTGCCTAACCAGTACATTATGGAGTGGATGGGAGTCATTGTCCAAGATGGCATGCAACTTGGACAGCATCTTCTTTTCAGACACCCCCGTCAGAGAGTCCAGTTCCACCCCAACAACATCATTGGCCTTACAAATGAGTTTGTTGATTCTGTTGGTGTCTGCTACCCTCAGCCTGCTGCCCCAGCACACAACAGCAAACATGATAGCACAGACTTGTAGAACATCCTCAGCATCATCCGGCAGATGATAAAAGACCTCAGTCTCCTCAGGAAGTAGAGACGGCTCTGACCCTTCTTGTAGATAGCCTCAGTGTTCTTTGACCAGTCCAGTTTACTGTCCATTTGTTTCCCCAGGTATTTGTAATCCTCCACCATGTCTACACTGACCCCATGGATGGAATCAGGGGTCACCAGTGCCTTAGCCCTCCTCAGGTCCACCACCAGCTCCTTAGTCTTTTTCACATTAAACTGTAGATGATTCTGCTCACACCATGTGACAAAGTTAATCACCGTAGTCCTGTACTCAGCCTCATCTCCCTTGCTGATGCATCCAACTATGGCAGAGTGGCTTTCCGGAGATCATACCTGCACTTTTTTGTAGCATTTGTAGCATTCTTGATCTCTAGAGCCTCTGATATAACCCTCAGCAAATTCCGGATTTCATTGTTCATCCAGGGCTTCTGACTGGGGTAGACCCGGAACGATTTTGTGGGGACACACTCATCTACAATTGTAATAAAGTCTGTTACGATGTCAGTGTCATCACTCAGATCCTCAGATGAGTTCCCGAACACGGCCCAGTCCACTGACTTGGGCAATCCTGTAACTGTTCCTCTGCCTCCTGTGATGAACACTTAGCTGTCGTGATCTCTGGAGCCATGTTCTTCCGGCTCTGTCTGAGTGCAGGTAGTAGGAGTACAGACAAATGATCCGACTTGCCAAAGGTGCTGTCTCAGGAAGGAATGATAGGCATTCTTTATCATAGTGTAGCAGCGGCCTTCTGGTGCAACAGGTTATGTGCTGCTGTTAACTGGGCAGGGTTTTCTTCAAACAGACCTGGTTGAAGTCACTGACGATAATTTGAAATGCAATGGGATGGGCTGCAGATGACATCACGTAGTGTCCCAAGTGCATTTTTATAGACTGCCATTGGCAGTGTGTTGCCTTTATGGCATTTGTTTAGTTTATTATATTTTCACTTTAGTAATTCATTTGTTATCATTTTCTAGTTAAAGTTAAGATTGTTTAAAGTAAATTTGTGTCTGTGATATATTGCGGCATGTGATGACGTCACACCCGGTTTCGTCGCGTCTTGTGGGAAAATATCGGTTTGGAGAAACGGGAAGGAGGGGGCTCACATGTGCAGGATCAGCGCAAGTAAAGTTTTCTTTCTACGCACTAGAAACATCAGTGAAGCAACGCCGTAAGTTCATGAGATAATCGATATGTTAAATTAAAAATGTTAACGCTGATTCTGTTAAAAGTAATGATGGTTAAATAACTCTTTGTTATTTAAAGAGTTGTGGATAGTTTATGTTGAAGTGTATTTAAAGCAGTTGATGGCGTAGGTAGATTCTGACTGTATGCTGCACTTTAATGTAATGTAGTTGTTGTAGTTTTACTTTTGCAAGTATTTATGATGTAAATGTGATATCAAGAAGGAAACAAATACTGTATATATTTTGTACTGTTTTATCAACAGTTTTCACCATACATTAATGTGGAAGAGTGAACAGTAAACAGTTAATCTTACTGCGATCCTGTCTTCATTGACCACGGTTTACCTCGGTGTTTAGTTCAGAGTTATTTTACACCTGAGCAAGAACACTACAGTGAAAAGGCGGCATTATCAGGTATTTCAAGTGCTGCAATGACAACTCAATCCAGCATCAAGTCGTTGCCATCCAGTGACAGGGGCAGTAGGGCATCATCAAGTAAAGCTGCCCATGCAAGAGCTAAGGCAGAAGCCGCCAAGGTGCGAGCGTTCTACGCCGAACAAGAAGCAAAATTGAAAATGGAAGCGGCTGCCAGAGAAGCTGAAAACCAGAAGGAAGCGGCTGCCAGAGAAGCTAAAAAACCAATTGGAAAGGGCAAGGATAGAGTCAGTTAGAAGTGCTGACGCTACTCCGAGAAGCAGAAGCTGCCAGGGTGGAAGCAGAGTTAATAGAAAATGCTGAAGAAATGCAAGATCTGGTTGATGTAAAATCTACTTCAGAAAAGATCAGATTGGAACGCACAAGCGAATAAGTCCGATCTCAAATAGACTTGTAGATTCATTCTTCCTCTCCATACTTATATGCTAACGCCCCATTTCATGAGGAGTCTCAGAGAGGCCCAATTGCATCACATCCATCTGAGGAAGACAATTTACCCTTGCAACTCTGCGATGAATTCAAGAATGAAAGGGCTGATGACAAATACTTCTCGACACCAAACTTACCAGATTTGGCGAGAAGAGAGGCAAAGGCTGAATTCAGAACAGCAAATTCCATAACAGATGTCCGCCCTCAGTCATATACCCGCCGACATATTCCCCCAGCCCGCATGCCACTTGCAGTTGAACCCATAGCACAGTATTTAGCACGATGGGATCTCGTCACTTCAGGACTATACCAGTTCGATGATAAACCTGAAAATTACCGTGCATGGTACTCCACATTCGCCAACACTATCCACGGAGTCCAGCTCGGAGCAACCCGAGAGTTGGATCTTATGGCGAAATGGCTGGGAAAAGAATCATGCAAACAGGTGAGACGCATATGTTCAGTGTACATTAACAACCCCAAGCTAGCCTTACGCAAAGCATGGGAGAGACATCGGGAGTGCTATGTGGCCCCCGAAATTATTGAAGTGGCACTATTCTGATGTCTGGAAAATTTTCCTAAGGTGTCGGCCAAGGACCACTCTAAGTTAAGAGAGCTCGGAGATTTACTCATGGAGTTTCAAGGCACCAAAGAAGACAGCTATTTAACTGGTCTATTATACCTAGATACTTCATACAGGATTAGACCAATCGTGGACAAACTTCCATTTGGGCTGCAGGAAAGGTGGGTGTCTGTTGGCTCAGAGTACAAGGAAGAGAACGATGGTCGATTTCCTCCCTTTGAGTATTTCTCTAGGTTTGTGTGCAAGGAGGCGAAGAAGCGAAACGACCCTAGCTTCATGAGTCTAGGTAGCAGTACAATTTACACCAAGCCAGTTAAATCCACTTCGAATAATTTCAACATTAATAAACCTGTCTCAGTGCTTAAGACTAAAGCCTTTACAACTAACAATGACCCTAGCAAGAATTGTCCATTGCATAACAAACCCCACCTCCTCAAAAAATGCAGAACGTTTAGGGAAAAATCCCTTGAAGAGAGGATGGCCCTCCTCAAGGAGAAAAAAATATGTTTTAAATGCTGTTCCTCTACCTCTCACCTTGCTAGAGAGTGTATGATCTCCGTGAAGTGCCCAGAATGTAATAGCACTAATCATGATGGGGCCATGCATCCTGGCCCATTACTGCAAACCGACAAAGCTCCTTCACCCTCACAACAGGACGGTGGGGAGGGAGAGGCTCACTCCAGGACAACCGTTGTCAGCTCAAACTGCACAGCAGTTTGCGGTCAAGCTCAGTCAAGCCGTTCTTGTTCAAAGATCTGCCTCACTAAGGTGTACCCTAAGGGAGCCAAAGACAAGGCCATCAAAGCCTACGTCATTCTGGACGATCAGAGCAATCGCTCACTAGTCAGACCAGAGTTCTGTGACTTGTTCAACATTGAGAGTAATTAGTTCCCATACTACCTTAGAACTTGCTCAGGCAGCGTGGAAACTTATGGAAGGAAGGCAGAAGGCTTCCAGCTCGAGTCCCTGATGGTAAAGTTGTCATCTGTCTCCCTCCACTCTTAGAGTGCAATGAAATTTTGAATAACCGCCCTGAGATCCCGACGCCAAGTGCAGTGCTACACCAGCCACATCTCCACCACATTGCCAAACACATCCCAGAACTGGATCCAAAAGCAGAAATACTCCTGCTATTAGGAAGAGACGTTCTCCAGGTGCACAAGGTTAGGCAGCAGGTCAATGGACCACACGACGCCCCCTTTGCGCAACGCCTGGATCTGGGCTGGGTGGTGATAGGAGAGGTGTGCCTTGGCAATGTACACAAACCGACGGTTAACACACTCAAGACCAATGTGTTAGAGAGTGGCCGCCATTCAATTTTTCAACCCTGCACAAGTTTCATGTGTATGAAGGAAGCACGAAAGGCTTTAACAAATGTAAAGTAACCGTCAAGACGTTGGGTCAGTCAGTCTTCACTCAAACTGAGCATGATAATAAACTTGCTCCATCAGCACATGACGCCATTTTCTTAAAAATAATGGACACCAAGGTCTTCAGAGATGAAGCAAATAATTGGGTCGCCCCACTACCTTTCAGAGAACCACACCAGTGCTTGCCAAACAACAAAGAGCAGGCAGTCTAGCAGTTCACGTCTTTGCAAAAAACCCTGAAAAGGAAACCTGAGATGCAGCAACAATACGTAGCATTTATGGAGAAGATCTTCGCTAACGGACATGCCGAAGTAGCACCACCACTGCCGGAAGGCGGGGAGTGCTGGTACCTCCCAACGTTTGGGGTTTACCACCCACAAAAGCCCAATCAGATCAGGGTGGTCTTTGACTCCAGTGCCCAGTGTGCTGGTATCTCCCTTAATGACGTGCTCCTTACAGGCCCCAACCTTAACAATACCCTTCTCGGGGTCCTGCTGCGCTTCTGGAAGGAGAAGGTCGCAATCTTAGCGGACATCCAGCAGATGTTCCATTGCTTCTTAGTACAGGAGGACCATAGCAATTTCCTCCGTTTCTTATGGCACAAATGTAACTTCCTTTGCACTGCGGACAAATTGGCCCAGGCAAAGGACGTCATCTCTAAAGCAACTCAAAGAGCGGCTTTTGCAGGGGAGTTTTCGGCTCTCCAAGTTAATAAACCAATACCAAAGGACAGCCCTTTGAGGAAATTCAATCCGATCCTGAAGAATGATATCACCTGCATTGGAGGCCGGTTAATACACTCCCAACTTCCAGCTGCAGAAAAGAGTCCAGTAATCCTACCCAAAGACAGCCATGTGTCCTTACTGCTTACTCACCATCACCACGAACAGGTAAAGCATCAGGGCCGTCACCTTACCGAAGGAGCAATAAGAGCAGCGGGACTGTGGATCTTGGGAGGTAAAACACTGATCAATTCAGTACTTCATAAATGTGTAACCTGCAGGAAACTGCGAGGCAAGTTGGAAGCTCAATGTATGGCGAACCTCCCACCAGAACGCCTCGAAGCCTGCCCTCCTTTTACATATGTGGGGCTCGATGTATTTGGTCCCTGGACTATCACTACGAGACGCACCAGAGGAGGACAAACAGAGAGCAAGCGGTGGGCCATCATGTTTAGCTGCATGAGTTCAAGAGCGGTACACATTGAGGTCATCGAATCTTTGGATACATCCAGCTGCATTAACGGTCTCAGGCACTTCTTTGCGCTAAGAGGCCCTGCAAAACAGTTAAGGTCTGACTGCGGCACGAACTTTGTTGGAGCATCAGAGGAGCTGGGGATGGACAAAACGGTGCAGAAGTACCTCAGTCAGTAGGGATGCAACTGGGAGTTCAACACACCACACGCCTCTCACATGGGAGGCGAATGGGAGTGGATGATTGGTATCGCCAGAAGAATTCTTGATTCAATGTTTCTGCAGCAATGCACCCGATTGACCCATGAGGTACTGTGCACACTAATGGCAGAGGTCACAGCCATGATAAATGCACGACCACTCCTACCTATGTCTTCAGACCCGGAAAACCCCTTCATACTCTCGACATCAATGCTCCTTACGCAGAAGGCAGGAGCTCCCCCTCCACCAGGGGACTTCTCTGATAAGGATTTGTACACAAAGCAATGGAGACAGGTCCAGGCTCTGGCAAATCGGTTCTGGTCTCATTGGAGACAGGAATATCTACCTTTGTTGCAACACAGACAAAAGTGGACAGAACCCTGCAGAAATCTTCAAGTTGGAGATTTAGTCCTGCTCAGGGACAAGCAAATCGCCTGCAACAGCTGGCCAATGGCCAGAATCACTGCCTCATTCCCTAGTAGGGATGGACATGTCAGGAAGGTTGAGTTGAAAACTTCTGACCAAGATGATGTGAAAATTTACCAAAGGCCAGTTACAGAAGTAATTCTACTTCTACCGAAGGACTGATTTAGAGACTGAAGTTTGTATTATGTTCATTGTGACCCTACAAAGGTCAAGCGGGGAGTATGTTGCCTTTATGGCATTTGTTTAGTTTATTATATTTTCGCTTTAGTAATTCATTTGTTATTGTTTTCTAGTTAAAGTTAAGATTGTTTAAAGTAAATTCATTGCCTGTGATATATCGCGGCATGCGATGATGTCACACTCGGTTTCGACGCGTCTTGTGGGAAAATACCGGTTTGGAGAAACGGGAAGGAGTGGGCTCACATGTGCAGGATCAGCACAAGAAAAGTTTTCTTTCTACGCATTAGAAACATCAGTGAAGCAACGCCGTAAGTTCATGAGATAATTGATATGTTGAATTAAAAATATTAACGCTGATTCTGTTAAATGTAATAACGGCTGATAAGGTTTATGTTTTTGTTATTTAAAGAGTTGCGGATAGTTTATGTTGAAGTGTATTTAAAGCAGTTGATGGCGTAGGTAGATTCTGACTGTATGTTGCACTTTAATGTAATGTAGTTGTTGTAGTTTTACTTTTGCAAGTATTTATGATGTAAATGTGATATCAAGAAGGAAACAAATACTGTATATATTTTGTACTGTTTTATCAAGTTTTCACCATATGTTAATATGAAGAGTGAACAGTAAACGGTTAATCTTACTGCAATCCTGTCTTCATTGACTACGGTTTACCTCAGTGTTTAGTTCAGAGTTCTTTTACACCTGTATGAGAACACTACAGGCAGTATATGAACTTGGATGAGAACTGTTGAGACAAATACAATTGTCTACATTTCATCATTAGGTGTTCTAAGTCAGGGGAATATAAGATCGGCATAACTACCACATCTGTTCACCAAAGAGGATTGTCCAAAAAGCACACACTGCCAGAGTTCGTGGTTTGATCCATTCTGAAAATGGAAAAACCTTCTGGTCTGACTGCTGTGTCTGGCATGTCCACAGATAGCTGAGTTCCAATGCAACAGACAATGGGGACCTGCTTCATCTGCCTCTGACACAGCAGCCTTGCCCGGAGATCGTCAGTCTTATTTTCCAGTGACTGCACATTTGCCAACAAGATGCTAGGTAGAGGAGGTCTCATCCCTCTGTGTCTCAGTCTGACTTGGCTCCCCGCCCACCTGCTGTGTTTTCAGCCATGGCGATGTCTCTTAACGGTGCTGCACTTAACAGCTTCGCATTCTAGCACTGATCACAAAATTACTGATGTTGTTTTGAAGTCCGTTTGTTAAGAGGAAATGTATCTGCTGCAAATTGCAGTGAAAGTAATTCAAAAGAAGTATATTTATGAGGAAAACGGGAACAATTTTCTGCAGTCCGCAGGTACTCACCGATGTTCACTGAGATCCGCAAAGCTGCAGGACAGAGGGAGGGGAGGAGGGGAGCTCCGAGCTCACACTACTCACGTGGAATGGGTTTTCAGGAACAAAAGGAAAAGGTTCTGACACAAGGCAAGAGGGTGACAGCGAGGCATACATGGGGCTTGGGTAATTGACGTCTCTTCATAATGGAGTCTCAATGTGATGCTTTAGCATGTGCTGTCAACTAGCTAGACTGCATTTTATAGATACACAAGATAAGACCAGCCTGCTTTGTACATCGGTTGTGTGTTGGCTCTACAAAAGAGCTCCCTAACCCTCTCACTCACCTGTCCTTCCCAGATTTGTCCCTGGGACATTTCCACCTCCTCTCAGTCCACTCAATCCTGAGCACCAAAGTCGAACTCGAAGTAACTTTATTATCAAAGTATTTTCATGTTTCTATATGCTACCTTGAGATTTATTGTGGAACCTAAGGCTCCCGTATGTCCTTTCCGAGCATAATAGTGAGAAGAGAGCATGGCTCGGATGGTGGAGACCCTGGGTTACCAATGCAATAAATCTCTTTTCCACCCTTCCTAAGGATTTCTCAAAGTGAGATACCAAGAATTGAGCACACAATCCATGGAACATTCAGAATTCAACAAAAGCTTAACAAATCTTCCAAGCTTTTGTATCCTGTGCTATTGCCCTCCTTAATAATGCCAAGGACTCCACCAACTGTGGAAAAGAAACAGGCCTGACACCTATTATAGTTTGTGCACTCCTGTTTATCCCCATAATCCCTTTGTCCGATTTAGTTCAGATTGTCATCTCTGAATCTTCTGAGCACAATGAGCCACTTATCAGCTCCCTGTTCAATGTTACTTACATTGCCTCTGACCATTCTGTCAATCTCCCGAATTCTTCCTAACCCTAATGCAGAGGCCCAGTAGCTGGGTCTGTGAATCTCTGAGACCGCTGTGGAAGTTAAAGGCCCAATGTCTGTGAATCTCTGAGACCGCTGGGGAAGTTAAAGGCCCAATGTCTGTGAATCTCTGAGACCGCTGGGGAAGTTAAAGGCCCAATGTCTGTGAATCTCTGAGACCGCTGGGGAAGTTAAAGGCCCAATGTCTGTGAATCTCTGAGACCGCTGGGGAAGTTAAAGGCCCAATGTCTGTGAATCTCTGAGACCGCTGGGGAAGTTAAAGGCCCAATGTCTGTGAATCTCTGAGACCGCTGGGGAAGTTAAAGGCCCAATGTCTGTGAATCTCTGAGACCGCTGGGGAAGTTAAAGGCCCAATGTCTGTGAATCTCTGAGACCGCTGGGGAAGTTAAAGGCCCAATGTCTGTGAATCTCTGAGACCGCTGGGGAAGTTAAAGGCCCAATGTCTGTGAATCTCTGAGACCGCTGGGGAAGTTAAAGGCCCAATGTCTGTGAATCTCTGAGACTGTTGGGGAAGTTAAAGGCCCAATGTCTGTGAATCTCTGAGACCGCTGGGGAAGTTAAAGGCCCAATGTCTGTGAATCTCTGAGACTGTTGGGGAAGTTAAAGGCCCAATGTCTGTGAATCTCTGAGACCGCTGGGGAAGTTAAAGGCCCAATGTCTGTGAATCTCTGAGACTGTTGGGGAAGTTAAAGGCCCAATGTCTGTGAATCTACAGATCCCAATAATAACAATGAGAAGGAGTCTTGCCCTGGGTGATGATGGGGACCTTTATAATGGACACCACCTTTCTGAGGCATCACCCTTTGAAGATGTTTTGGATACTACAGAGGTGGGTACCCAAGATGAAGCTGACTAATTTTACAACTTTCTATAGCTTCTTTCAGTCCTGTGAAGTAGCACCCCCCCCCCCTCCATACCAGACAGTGATGCAGCCTGTCAGAATGCTCTGCAAGATACATCTAGAGAAATTTTCAAATGTTTTAGGAGACAAAATAAATCTCCTAATGAAATATAGCTGCTGTCTTGCCTTCTTTATAGCTGCATCAATACTTTTTTGGACCAAGTTATGTCCTCAGAGATCTTGACACTTGAAATTGCTCACTCTCTCCACTTCTAATCCCTCTGTGAAGATTGGTGTGTTTTCTCATCTTACCCTTCCTGAAGTCCACAATCAGCTCTGTCATCTTACTGATGTTGAGTGCCAGCTTGTTGCTGCGACACCACTCCACTAGCTGGTATAAATCACCCCTGTACACGGTCTCATCTCCATCTATGATTCTACCAACAATGATTGTATCATCAGCACATTTATAGATGGTATTTGAGCTATGCCTAGCCACACAGTCATGGGTATAGAGGGAGTAGAGCAGTGGGCTAAGCACACACCCCTGAGGTGCACCAGTGCTTACTGTCAGTGAGGGGGAGATATTAACACCAATCTGCACAGGTTGTGGTTTTCTGGTTAGGAAGTCAAGAATCCAATTGCAGAGGGAGGGTCAGAGACCCAGGTTCTGCAAATTCTCAATCAGGATTTTGGGAATGATGGTGAATGATACTGAATTCCTGTTGAAAATTTAATCTTCTTAAGGGTAGGTGTCCCTAATAAAGACTTCATAATGGAGAAGCAAATCATAAGCACAGAGATTCTGCAGATACTGGAAATCCAGAGCAACATACACAAAATGCTGGAGGAACTCAGCAAGTCAGGCAGCATCTATGGAAACGAAAGAACAGTTGACATTTCGGACCAAGACCTTTCTTTAGGACCGAATACCATCTGCCTTGTTGTTCATTTCAGTTCCAAGTTTTGCATCACCTGCAAGTTTGGAAATGATTTAGCAGCACACCTTATACTAACCCCCAGGTATGTAGTCTGAAGAGCTTGCCCTTGACTTTCTATCTCTTAGCAGCTTTGCATTCACTCTACCCCGTGCTTTTAATTCCAAAGTCAAAGTCAAGTTTATTGTCCATGTATGCATACAGAAGATGCAATGAAAAACTTAATTGCATTTGCATTATTTGCATAAAAACTTATTATCACAGGTTCACAGCATCAGATAAGCAGTGTTCACAATGAAAGCTTAAATTATACACATTTTTACTGAAAAAACAATTAAAATATCACAATTAGAGTAAAAAAACAAACAAAAACTATTTTCATGCAAAGTGATCAAAGAAGCCATAGAGTTGATAAACTGTGGTAATTTTTTAAATTTTGGGTAGATTTCCCTTCAACCGGAGTGTCTGGAGAGGGAATTCCTGAGGCAGTGCCTCCTGTAGATAGTGGGGAGGGATTTGTCCATGATGTATTGGGCAGAGTCACTATTCTCTGCAGCTTCTCCATGGGGTTCAGTTTTGCTAACAGGCCTGTGACATGGGTTCTGCCAAGGAAGCCTCTGGCTCCAGCACGTTAGAGTTTACCTGTACAGAATCTAGCGGATCAAATTGTTGCAGCTTAACTCTTGGCAATGGAAAATGCACTGTGAATAGATATCACATGGCAACTGAGCTGGAACTGCAGAAGCAACTTATTAAAGGGGAAATGGATGCCACACATTCTGAGCAAGCAGGTTTGCTGGAAAGTACAGGAAATCTCAGGCCAAGTTATCACTTTTCACAATAGGTATTAAACACCACAGCCGACAAACTTCTCCAAATGACACAAATTCTATGTTTCCTTTCTGTCTAGGACAGTCAACTGCAGGAAAGTTGAGGACAACAGTTAGAGACCTGAGTGAGAGTCTAGGATCAGAGGGCAGAGACCTGGGGGAGAGTCTAGGATCAGAGGGCACAGCCTCAGACTACAAGGATGTCACCTTATAACAGGCTTGAGGAGGAATTGCTTCAGCCAACGGGTGGTGAATCTATGAAATTTATTGTCACAGATTGCTGTGGAGACCAAGTCATTGTTTATGTTTAAGGTAGAGGTTGATGGAGTTTTGATTAGCAAGGGTGTCAGGTTACATGGTGATTATTTTTCATTTAGAGTTACAGCTGTAACAGACCCTACCAGCTGAAAAAGCCCATATGGCCCAGGTTGATGCAACATCAATAACTCTCGGAGACAGGAGGTGAACGATAGGCTTTTATTAACAGCAAAACAGAGCACAGCATCTCGGAGGCTGAGTGGGGAGCAGTGCCTCCAATCGCCTTTATACAGGGGTCTGTGGGAGGAGCCACAGGAGCAGTCAGCAGAGGGGGGGGGGGGCGTGCCCAGATAGGTATACTTAGTTTACCACATTCACCTCCCCCCTTTGTTTTAAAAGAGAGTCCCCATGGGGCGAAGTTTCTTACAAGTATATTTACAGGTTAAGTCCATCAGGCGGTTGAGTCTGTCGCTGCGATCTACGTAGCACCGGTGACGGTGGTTGTGCTGGCTCCGGCCTGACTTGAGGTGCCAGCCCATTGGGCGTCAGTAATCCCTCATGCGTGTGCATGGCGCCCGGTATGGGAGTGTTGTGAGGAGTCTGTGTAGGGCTTGGCGTGCGCTGTGTCTCGTGGGTATATACATCGGTGGGTACAGGGGTCATAGTCACCGTGGAGGGTTCGGGGTAGGGGTCTGCTGCTCCTGCGGGCGCCAGGTCATGGACAGAGACCGTGTCCTCCTGCCCATCAGGTAAGACCACGTAGGCATACTGGGGGTTCGCATGAAGTAGGTGAACCTTCTCGACCATCGGGGAGTATTTATTGCTCCTCGCATGTTTCCGGAGCAGCACTGGCCCTGGGGACGTCAGCCAAGCTGGTAGGGTGGTCCCAGTGGCAGACTTCCTGGGAAAAGAAAAGAGTCGCTCATGAGAGGTGGCATTGGTGGACGTACATAACAGAGAGCGGTTGGAGTGGAGCGCCTCGGGGAGGACCTCCTGCCAGTGAGAGACCGGCAATCCCTTTGACCTAAGGGCTAAGAGTGTGGCCTCCCACACAGTGGCATTCTCCCTCTCCACCTGTCCATCCCCCCGGTGATTATAGCTTGTGGTCCTACTAGTAGCAGTCCCCTAGCCAACAGGTACTGACGCAGCTCGTCACTCATAAACGAGGACCCTCTGTCGCTGTGGATATAGCAGGGATATCTGAACAGAGAAGAGCTGGCGCAAGGCTTTTATGACAGACGTGGCAGTGGTGTCAGGGCAGGGGATGGCAAAGGGGAACCGCGAGTACTCATCGATAGTGTTGAGAAAGTAGACATCGCGGTCGGTGGAGGGAAGGGGGCCCTTAAAGTCGACACTCAGTCACTCAAAGGGGTGGGTGGCCTTGATAAGTTGTGCCTTGTCAGGACGGTAGAAGTGCGGTTTGCACTCAGCGCAAACTTGGCAGTCCCTGGTCATCATCCTGATTTCCTCAAGGGAGTAAGGCAGGTTCCGGGCTTTCACGAAATGGTAAAGACGGGTGACCCCTGGGTGGCAAAGATCTGCATGGAAGGCGTACAGCAGGTCGAGCTGTGCGCTGGCACACGTTCCCCGGGATAGGGCATCAGGGGGCTCATTGAGCCTTCCAGGCCGGTACAGGATGTCATAGTGGTAGGTGGAGAGTTCTATTCTCCACCTCAAAATTTTATCATTTTTGATTTTGCCCCGCTGTTGGTTGCTGAACATGAACGCAACTGAGCGCTGGTCGGTCAGCAAGGTGAACCTTTTGCCAGCGAGATAGTGCCTCCAGTGCCTAATAGCTTCCACTATGGCCTGGGCTTCTTTCTCCACCGCGGAGTGCTGAATTTCAGGGCCTTGAAGGGTACGAGAGAAGAATGCCACTGGCCTGCCTGCCTGATTGAGGGTAGCAACCAGCGCGAAGTCGGAGGCGTCACTCTCTACTTGGAAGGAAATGGTCTTGTCCACTGCATGCATCGTTGCTTTGGCAATGTCCCCTTTAATGTGGCTGAAGGCCGCGCAGGCCTCGGCAGAGAGGGGACATGTGGTGGACTTGACCAGGGGGCGGGCCTTGTCTGCGTAACGAGGGACCCATTGGGCGTAATAGGAAAAGAAACCCAGGCACAGTCTGAGGGCTCGGAGGGTGGTGGGAAGAGGGAGTTCCAACGCATATGGTTGGGGTCAGGGCCAATGACCCCGTTCTCCACTACATACCCAAAGATAACGAGTCGGGTGGTTCCAAACACACACTTGTCCCTGTTATAAGTAAGGTTCAGAGCTTTGGCCGCTTGGAAAAATCGGTGGAGGTTGGTGTCGTGATCCTGCCAGTCATGACCGCAGATGGTGATGTTATCCAAATACGGCAATGTGGCCTTCAGTTGGCACTGGTCCACCATCCGGTCCATTTCCCTCTGGAAGACAAAGGCACCATTTGTGACACTGAAGGGGATGCACAGGAAGTGATAGAGCCTGCCGCCCGCCTCGGAGGCGGTGTAGGGGCGGTCCTCTGGGTGGATGGGGAGCTGGTGATAAGCGGATTTCAGGTCTATGGTCGAGTACACCTTGTATTGAGCTATCTGGTTGACCATATCCGCGATGCGGGGTAGGGGGGTACGCATCAAGCTGCGTGAACCTATTGATGGTCTGGCTATAGTCCATAACCATCCTATTTTTCTGCCCGGTCCGAACAACGACCACCTGGGCCCTCCAAGGACTTGTGCTTGGCTCAATGATCCCCTCCCTGAGCAGCCGCTGCATCTCCGACTGAATGAAGGCCCTGTCCCCCGCGCTGTACCTCCTGCTTTTAGTTACCACAGGTTTACAGTCGGGGGTCAGGTTGGCGAACAGCAGTGGGGGAGGGATCTTGAGGGTGGAGAGGCTGCAAGTGGTGTCAGTAGTGGGGCTGTTGGCATGGTGTTAGGTGGGATGTGCGGGTCGGTGTGTGAGTGTGTGATCAGTAGCGGGGTACATGGCGAAGTCCCACAGAGCTGAGGATCCCTGACAGTGAGTGTTGGGTGGGGTCCATCATACTCCATTGTCACACTTTTCAGGTGGCTCTGGAAGTCGAGCACCAATAGCACAGGCGCACACAGTTGAGGCATGACCAGTAATGCAAAGTTCCGATATTCTGTGCCCTGCACCACCAATGTTGCTACACAACCCCCCTGGATGTCTGTGGAATGCGATCCAGAAGCCATGGTGACCTTCTGGCTTACCGGCTGTGTCACGAGTTGGTGTGGAGTGCTTTGGTCGAGGGTCACGGAGGCCAGAGTTGCATCGTGGGTTGGATGCGGGGCGAGGTGGCGCCGACAAAGATGGCTGCCCCCATGCCTCGCATGCGGCAGGCAGGCAAGATGGCGGCGACCAAGATGGCAACCCCCATGCCTCGTATGCGGCGCTGTTCGACCCCACTTGTGGTTTGGACTTACAGGCCTTGGCGAAATGGCCCTTCTTTCCACAGCTGGAGCAGGTAGCTTCTTGGGCCGGGCAGCATTTTCGGGGGTGCTTTTCGAGTCCGCAGAAGTAACACTGCGCGGACTTGTTTCTGGCAGCAGCCGAGGTCGGTTCGCCGGCGGGTTGCATCCAAGATGTTGTGGTCACTTCTGCTGCTAATAAGATTGATGCACCATCAATAACTCTCGGAGACGGGAGGCGAACGATAGGCTTTTATTAGCAGCAGAAGTGACCACGACATCTCGGAGACTGAGGGAGGAGCAGTGCCTCCAATCGCCTTTATACAGGGGTATGTGGGAGGAGTCACAGGAGTGGTCAGCAGAGGTGGGGGCGTGCCCAGACAAATATACACATAGTTTATCACACAGGTATACCCATGTGACCAATTCACCTACTAACTCAGTCTTTGGAATGAGGGAGCACCATGGGGAGAACGTACAAACTCCTTACAGACAGCACCAGAATTGATCCTCAGTTGCTGGTAAAGGAAAATAAATCAGCCATGATGGAGTGGTGGAGCAGACTCAATGAGCTGAGGAGACTAATTTTGCTCCTATGTATATGGGCTAAAAGCTTTCTTATCTGGACACTTTAAGCAAAATCTTCCAACACAGTGTTGGAACTATGAGGGAGCTGCATTCACTATGCCAGCTCTAAGCTTTGCAATTCCTTTAGGATGGTCCTATTGTCGGATCCATTAGTTGAGAGTCAATGTAGACTTCCCAATGCTTACCTGGAAATTTTGCTCCAGGTAAGAAAATTGATTAAGTTTCAAATTGACAGTTATCAAGACTCGTAAATATTTTCCCTGTATCTTAATTGAGAATCTCAAAGGAGCTATTCTTGTCTTCAGTGAATTTTTTTTCATGGATTTTCAGAAGGCCTTGACATGGTGCCACACATGAAGCCACGCAGCAAGATGGTATTACATGAAAGGTGCCAGAATAGATAGAAGACTGGCTGACTGGCAGGAGGCAAAGAGTGGGAATAAAGTGAGCCTTTTCTGGGTGGCTGCCGGTGACAAGCGGTGTGCCACTGGGGGCACGGTTGGGACCACATCTCTTCACGTTATATGTCAGTGATTTGGATGAAGGAATTGATGGCACTGTGGTCAGGTTTGTGTTTGATATGAAGACAGGTGGAGGGCAGGCAGTGTTGAGGAAACAGGGGGTCTGCAGAAGGACTTAGACAGATTGGGGGAATGGGCAAAGAAATGGCAGGTGGAATATAGTGTTGGGAAGCGCATGCCCATGCACTTCAGCAGAACAAAAAAAGGCATGAGTTATTTTGCAAAATGGAGAGAAAATTTAAAAAATCAGAGCTGCAGATGGACCGAGGAGTCCTTGTGCAGGTTAACTTGCAGATTGAGGAATTAGTCAGAAAATACTTGGTGTACTATGGAGAATTTTGGGCCCCTATCTAAGAAATGATGTGCTGACATTGGAAAGAGTGGAGAGGAGATTCACGAGAATGATACTAGGAACAAAAGGGTCAACATATGAGGAGTGTTTAATGGCTCCAGGTGTGTACTTGCTGGAACTTAGAAGAATGAGAAGGGATCTCATTGAAACCTATCAGTGTTATCAATATTATGTAAGGAGGTTTCTTCTTTCTTTATGTTACTGCCTATGTTAATCAAATTGGCTTCTTTGTTTTGTTAAAAGTAGGAATGCTTCTTTGTTATGATAAGTGCTTTCTCTCACAGCTTGTTTGGGTTAAAATTTACTGATAACGAGAATTGTATTCATTTGTTAACCAATTGGGATGGAGGTTATTCCTTCTTGTGTGTCTGTAAACTAGGCTTTTGGGGAGTTGGTGCGAGGGGGTGAGAGACAGAGGACGTGATGCTGTAAGCTGGGTGATGGAACAGACCCTTGAGCGGGGGTCCGAGGCCAGGGTTTTCGGTGAGGAGAGGAGATGAAGACAGACGTGTCGGGGGTGTTTGGTTGATCACTTCGGGTGGTCCTGAGCTACAAGTCGAGGAGGTCTGAGGGGATCGAATGGCGGCCAGAAGACTTCAGTAATTGAGCTCCAACGGTTGTGCACAAAGTGGTTTGGACTTTGATAAGTTTGGTGCTTTCTCTTTATTTTATTTTCCTTCATATATACTGTATCATTATATAACCATATTACCATATAACAATCACAGCATGGAAACAGGCCATCTCGGCCCTCCTAGTCTGTGCCGAACTCTTAATCTCACCTAGTCCCACCTACCCGCACTCACCCATAACCCTCCACTCCTTTCTTATCCATATACCTATCCAATTTTACCTTAAATGACACAACTGGACTGGCCTCTACTACTTCTACAGGAAGCTCATTCCACACAGCTATCACTCTCTGAGTAAAGAAGTACCCCCTCATGTTTCCCTTAAACTTCTGCCCCCTAACTCTCAAATCATGTCCTCTCATTTGAATCTCCCCTACTCTCAATGGAAACAGCCTATTCACGTCAACTCTATCTATCCCTCTCAAAATTTTAAATACCTCGATCAAATCCCCCCTCAACCTTCTACGCTCCAATGAATAGAGACCTAACTTGTTCAACCTTTCTATGTAACTTAATTGCTGAAACCCAGGTAACATCCTAGTAAATCGTCTCTGCACTCTCTCTAATTTATTGATATCTTTCCTATAATTCGGTGACCAGAACTGCACACAATATTCTAAATTTGGCCTTACCAATGCCTTGTACAATTTTAACATTACATCCCAACTTCTGTACTCATTTTTTTAAAATAAATAAAATCTGATTATTGTCGGACACTTAAGTGAGAAACCTCAGACACTGTAATCTCATCACCCAAATAGAAGATCTTGACCTGAAACATTCACTGTTCTTTCCTCCTCATAGATGCTGCCTGTGTTCTTCCAGAATCCTTTGTGGGCTGCTCCAGCTTCCAGCATCTCCTGAATCTTGTGCTCCTTACAGGACTTGGCATCTTCTCATCACTACCATTCTGGAGGATGTTCAGGAGCCTGAAGACACACACTCAATGTTTTAGCAACGATTTTTTCCCCTCCGCCATCAGAACTCATACTCTCTCCAGTATTACCAGACCAGGTACTTGACCACAGAAGAAAGGTAACAAATCAGAAAATTTTCATTCAGTTTCTTCGCATCCCATAATTTTCCATGGATGGTTTGAACCAAGCCTGCAGCTAGCATATACAACTTCACTGAGCATAGTTAATCGTTGCCTAGCTATTATTAATCACTTAGTTCTTGTAACCTTTATAAATTGTAATTATTTAATCGCATATGGTGTACTGTCTGTTATTTGGTGGGGTGGGGACATCACACAGCATCCACACAAGCTGATTACCCAGTTTGGCGGGGCTGAAGGCTGCTCCCCCAGACGGAAGCGAGTTGAGCAAACCTACGGCGTGCCAGGGGGCTACAATTAGAAGGTCTGGATAGAGTGGATTTGTAGAGGATGTTTCCAATAGTGGGGGAGTCTAGGATCAGAGGGCTTGGCCCCAGAATTGCTAAATCTCTATTTAGAGATGAGGAAAAAATTTCTTCAGTTGAATCTCTGGAATTCATTGCTAATGGCAGCTGCGCAAGCTAAGTCATTGGGTATATTTAAAGGTGGAAGTTGATATGTTCTTGATTAATCAGGGTGTCAGGTTATGGGGAGAAGGCAGAAGAATGAGTTTGAGAGGGATGATAAATTAGTCATGAAGAAATGGTGGAGCAGACTTGATAGGCCAAATTGCATAATTCTGCTCCGAGGTCTATGGCCTTATGATCTTCAGCTGAAACCCTCTGACACTTGGACAACAACATGTATATACACGCACGCGCACACAGACACACATGCATTTCTTCCTCTTCTTAAGCCCATCACCCCTACTTGGGGCAGAGGTCGCTAACAGAAGCTCACCAGGGTCCCCTGTCCAGGGCCATTCTTCCAAGTTGTCCCTTTTGTAGCCCATTCTCAAAGATCCTTACTCTCCAAGAGGTTCTGTTGGTGTTTCTGTAGGTCTGGACATCTATGGTGAGTTCACACACACACACACACACACACACACACACACACACACACACACACACACACACACACACACACACACACACACACACACACACACACACACACACACACACACACACACGTAAAAATTCAGTCAAAGTCCTGTGATAGATTTCCACATGGACGTATAGTGCGGAAGTACTCCAGGAAAACACTGAAACCCCAGAGAGCAGATAAACTTTGTTCTTTGCTCCAATGGAACAGTTGCTGCAGAAGGTCCCATCAGCAAAACACGTGACAGCAGCTTGCCAAGGCTCCTAAAGCTGTGACTTTTATCATACATGTGCATGGCAGGACCACAGCCATGGCAGATCCCCATGCAGGCCACACACCACCCTGACTTGGAAACACATTCACAATACAAAACCCACAGCAGAACAAGTCCACCATCGCTGCAGAACTTGTATGTGTCCAGAACAAAGAACGGGTAACAGACACCACCCACCTTGCAAAGTGTCTTTTCCAAAAGCTCCCTTCTGGAAAGTGTGACAGGGCTGGAAAAACAAAAACTTAATGGGATCTTAAATAGTTCCTTCCTCCAGGCAGCTCATCTGACCGACCATTCTAGTTAGCTCCACCACCCTGCTCTGTGTGACACCCAGTCACAGCACTGTGAACACTTTAAACCACCTTTTATAATGCTGTTCACACTGTAAATACATAGTTATTTATGTATTTATGCAAATTGTATTCCATATTTGCATTTTAACCTCTGTCTTTTTTTATACTGTTTTTCATTGCAGGTTGCACTCTAACCAAGACACAAAACAAATTCCTAACATATAGATGGATAGATACTTTATTGATCCCAAAGGAAATTAGTGTCACAGTAGCATTAAAAGTGCACTGATATAAATATTAAAAGATAAATAGAAATAATAAAAAATTTGTCATCACTTCCCCGGCGAGAGGTTATCTCATTATAAAGCCTAATGGCCGAGGGTAAGAATGACCTCATATGGCACTCTTTGGAGCAGCGCCTTTGTTCTTAGTCTGTTACCGAAAGTTCTCCTCTGTTCAGCCAAGGGGACGGGCAGAGAGTGAAAAAAAAATGTCCAGATCTGCCAGGATCCATTGTTCTACCACAGCCTCCAGCGTGTCTAGTTTGACTCCTATAAAAGAGCCAGGCTTTCTAATCAGTTTATCGACATCACCCATGTTGATGCCATTGCCCCAGCACATAGAAGATTGAACTGGTGACAACAGACAGGTAGAATATGTGAAGGAGAGGCCTGCACACTCCAAAGGACCTCAGTCTCCTCAGAAAGTAGAGGTGATTCTGGCCCTTCTTGCACACAGCCTCTGTGTTGGTGCTGCTCTCAAGTCTGTCATCCAGGTGCACCCCCAGGTACCAGTAGGTCCTCACCACATCCATGTCCTCAACATCAATAGTAACAGGGAGCAGTGCATACTTGGTCCATCACCATTTCCTTTGTCCTACTGATGTTGAGCTGCAGATGATTCAGCTTGCACCATTTGACAAGTGGCGAATGAAGTTGATCCTTGAGCCTTGAAATCATGGAGATGCTCAAGGAGGGAAATTCCTTTACCAGGAGGAGCTGACCGAGGGAAACACCTTTACCAGGAGGAGCTTACTGAGGGAAACACATTTACCAGGAGGAGCTGACTGAGGGAAACACCTTTACCAGGAGGAGCTGACCGAGGAGGGAAACACCTTTACCAGGAGGAGCTGACCGAGGGAAACTCCTTTACCAGGAGGAGCTGACCGAGGGAAACACCTTTACCAGGAGGAGCTGACTGAGGGAAACACCTTTACCAGGAGGAGCTGACTGAGGGAAACACCTTTACCAGGAGGAGCTGACCGAGGAGGGAAACACCTTTACCAGGAGGAGCTGACCGAGGGAAACTCCTTTACCAGGAGGAGCTGACCGAGGAGGGAAACTCCTTTACCAGGAGGAGCTGACCGAGGAGGGAAACACCTTTACCAGGAGGAGCTGACCGAGGAGGGAAACTCCTTTACCAGGAGGAGCTGACCGAGGAGGGAAACACCTTCACCAGGAGGAGCTGACTGAGGGAAACACCTTTACCAGGAGGAGCTGACTGAGGGAAACTCCTTTACCAGGAGGAGCTGACCGAGGAGGGAATCACCTTTACCAGGAGGAGCTGACCGAGGGAATCACCTTTACCAGGAGGAGCTGACCGAGGAGGGAAACACCTTTACCAGGAGGAGCTGACCGAGGAGGGAAACTCCTTTACCAGGAGGAGATGACCGAGGAGGGAAACACCTTCACCAGGAGGAGCTGACTGAGGGAAACACCTTTACCAGGAGGAGCTGACTGAGGGAAACTCCTTTACCAGGAGGAGCTGACCGAGGAGGGAAACACCTTTACCAGGAGGAGCTGACCGAGGGAAACTCCTTTACCAGGAGGAGCTGACCGAGGAGGGAAACTCCTTTACCAGGAGGAGCTGACCGAGGAGGGAAACACCTTTACCAGGAGGAGCTGACCGAGGAGGGAAACACCTTCACCAGGA
The DNA here is from genome assembly GCF_030144855.1 of Hypanus sabinus. NCBI lineage: Eukaryota > Metazoa > Chordata > Chondrichthyes > Myliobatiformes > Dasyatidae > Hypanus > Hypanus sabinus. The sequence continues at coordinate 60,821,030 of NC_082718.1, read as the reverse complement.
GGAGCTGACTGAGGGAAACTCCTTTACCAGGAGGAGCTGACCGAGGAGGGAAACTCCTTTACCAGGAGGAGCTGACTGAGGGAAACACCTTTACCAGGAGGAGCTGACTGAGGGAAACACCTTTACCAGGAGGAGCTGACTGAGGGAAACTCCTTTACCAGGAGGAGCTGACCGAGGAGGGAATCACCTTTACCAGGAGGAGCTGACCGAGGGATTCACCTTTACCAGGAGGAGCTGACCGAGGAGGGAAACTCCTTTACCAGGAGGAGCTGACCGAGGGAAACTCCTTTACCAGGAGGAGCTGACCGAGGAGGGAAACACCTTCACCAGGAGGAGCTGACCGAGGGAAACTCCTTCACCAGGAGGAGCTGACCGAGGGAAACTCCTTTACCAGGAGGAGCTGACCGAGGAGGGAAACACCTTTACCAGGAGGAGCTGACTGAGGGAAACACCTTTACCAGGAGGAGCTGACCGAGGAGGGAAACACCTTTACCAGGAGGAGCTGACTGAGGGAAACTCCTTTACCAGGAGGAGCTGACTGAGAGAAACTCCATTACCAGGAGGAGCTGACCGAGGAGGGAATCACCTTTACCAGGAGGAGCTGACTGAGGGAAACACCTTTACCAGGAGGAGCTGACTGAGGGAAACACCTTTACCAGGAGGAGCTGACCGAGGGAAACACCTTTACCAGGAGGAGCTGACTGAGGGAAACACCTTTACCAGGAGGAGCTGACTGAGGGAAACACCTTTACCAGGAGGAGCTGACCGAGGGAAACACCTTTACCAGGAGGAGCTGACTGAGGGAAACACCTTCACCAGGAGGAGCTGACTGAGGGAAACTCCTTTACCAGGAGGAGCTGACCGAGGGAAACACCTTTACCAGGAGGAGCTGACCGAGGAGGGAAACACCTTTACCAGGAGGAGCTGACCGAGGAGGGAAACAACTTTACCAGGAGGAGCTGACTGAGGGAAACTCCTTTCACAGGAGGAGCTGACCGAGGAGGGAAACACCTTTACCAGGAGGAGCTGACTGAGGGAAACTCCTTTACCGGGAGGAGCTGACCGAGGAGGGAATCACCTTTACCAGGAGGAGCTGACTGAGGGAAACTCCTTTACCAGGAGGAGCTGACCAAGGAGGGAAACACCTTTACCAGGAGGAGCTGACTGAGGGAAACTCCTTTACCAGGAGGAGCTGACCGAGGAGGGAATCACCTTTACCAGGAGGAGCTGACCGAGGGAAACACCTTTACCAGGAGGAGCTGACCGAGGGAAACTCCTTTACCAGGAGGAGCTGACCGAGGGAAACACCTTTACCAGGAGGAGCTGACTGAGGGAAACACCTTTACCAGGAGGAGCTGACCGAGGGAAACACCTTTACCAGGAGGAGCTGACTGAGGGAAACACCTTTACCAGGAGGAGCTGACTGAGGGAAACACCTTTACCAGGAGGAGCTGACCGAGGGAAACACCTTTACCAGGAGGAGCTGACTGAGGGAAACACCTTTACCAGGAGGAGCTGACCGAGGGAAACACCTTTACCAGGAGGAGCTGACTGAGGGAAACACCTTTACCAGGAGGAGCTGACTGAGGGAAACACCTTTACCAGGAAGAGCTGACCGAGGGAAACACCTTTACCAGGAGGAGCTGACTGAGGGAAACACCTTTACCAGGAGGAGCTGACCGAGGGAAACACCTTTACCAGGAGGAGCTGACCGAGGAGGGAAACACCTTTACCAGGAGGAGCTGACTGAGGGAAACTCCTTTACCAGGAGGAGCTGACTGAGAGAAACTCCTTTACCAGGAGGAGCTGACCGAGGAGGGAATCACCTTTACCAGGAGGAGCTGACTGAGGGAAACACCTTTACCAGGAGGAGCTGGCCGAGGAGGGAATCACCTTTACCAGGAGGAGCTGACCGAGGGAAACACCTTTACCAGGAGGAGCTGACCGAGGAGGGAAACTCCTTTACCAGGAGGTGCTGACCGAAGAGGGAAACACCTTTACCAGGAGGAGCTGACTGAGGGAAACTCCTTTACCAGGAGGAGATGACCGAGGAGGGAAACACCTTTACCAGGATGAGCTGACTGAGGGAAACTCCTTTACCAGGAGGAGCTGACTGAGGAAGAAAACACCTTGACCAGGAGGAGCTGACCGAGGAGGGAAACTCCTTTACCAGGAGGAGCTGACCGAGGAGGGAAACACCTTTACCAGAAGGAGCTGACCGAGGGAATCACCTTTACCAGGAGGAGCTGACCGAGGAGGGAAACTCCTTTACCAGGAGGAGCTGACCGAGGAGGGAAACACCTTCACCAGGAGGAGCTGACCGAGGAGGGAAACTCCTTTACCAGGAGGAGCTGACTGAGGGAAAGACCTTTACCAGGAGGAGCTGACTGAGGGAAACTCCTTTACCAGGAGGAGCTGGCCGAGGAGGGAATCTCTTTTACCAGGAGGAGCTGACTGAGGGAAACTCCTTTACCAGGAGGAGCTGACCGAGGAGGGAATCACCTTTACCAGGAGGAGCTGACTGAGGGAAAATCCTTTCACAGGAGGAGCTGACCGAGGAGGGAAACACCTTTACCAGGAGGAGCTGACTGAGGGAAACTCCTTTACCGGGAGGAGCTGACCGAGGAGGGAATCACCTTTACCAGGAGGAGCTGACTGAGGGAAACTCCTTTACCAGGAGGAGCTGACCAAGGAGGGAAACACCTTTACCAGGAGGAGCTGACTGAGGGAAACTCCTTTACCAGGAGGAGCTGACCGAGGAGGGAATCACCTTTACCAGGAGGAGCTGACCGAGGAGGGAATCACCTTTACCAGGAGGAGCTGACTGAGGGAAACTCCTTTACCAGGAGGAGCTGACTGAGGGAAACTCCTTTACCAGGAGGAGCTGACCGAGGGAAACTCCTTTACCAGGAGGAGCTGACCGAGGAGGGAATCACCTTTACCAGGAGGAGCTGACTGAGGGAAACTCCTTTACCAGGAGGAGCTGACCGAGGAGGGAAACTCCTTTACCAGGAGGAGCTGACTGAGGGAAACACCTTTACCAGGAGGAGCTGACTGAGGGAAACACCTTTACCAGGAGGAGCTGACTGAGGGAAACTCCTTTACCAGGAGGAGCTGACCGAGGGAAACACCTTTACCAGGAGGAGCTGACCGAGGAGGGAAACACCTTTACCAGGAGGAGCTGACCGAGGAGGGAAACACCTTCACCAGGAGGAGCTGACTGAGGGAAACTCCTTTACCAGGAGGAGCTGACCGAGGGAAACACCTTTACCAGGAGGAGCTGACCGAGGAGGGAAACACCTTTACCAGGAGGAGCTGACCGAGGAGGGAAACACCTTTACCAGGAGGAGCTGACTGAGGGAAACTCCTTTACCAGGAGGAACTGACCGAGGAGGGAAACTCCTTTACCAGGAGGAGCTGACCGAGGGAAACACCTTTACCAGGAGGAACTGACCGAGGAGGGAAACTCCTTTACCAGGAGGAGCTGACCGAGGGAAACACCTTTACCAGGAGGAGCGGACCGAGGAGGGAATCTCCTTTACCAGGAGGAACTGACCGAGGAGGGAAACTCCTTTACCAGGAGGAGCTGACCGAGGAAGGAAACACCTTTACCAGGAGGAGCTGACTGAGCGAAACACCTTTACCAGGAGGAGCTGACTGAGGTAAACACCTTTACCTGGAGGAGCTGACCGAGGAGGGAAACTCCTTTACCAGGAGGAGCTGACCGAGGGAAACACATTTACCAGGAGGAGCTGACCGAGGAGGGAAACTCCTTTACCAGGAGGAGCTGACTGAGGGAAACACCTTTACCAGGAGGAGCTGACTGAGGAGGGAAACACCTTTACCAGGAGGAGCTGACCGAGGAGAGAAAATCCTTTACCAGGAGGAGCTGACCGAGGAGGGAAACACCTTTACCAGGAGGAGCTGACCGAGGAGGGAAACTCCTTTACCAGGAGGAGCTGACCGAGGAGGGAATCACCTTTACCAGGAGGAGCTGACTGAGGGAAAATCATTTACCAGGAGGAGCTGACCGAGGAGGGAAACACCTTTACCAGGAGGAGCTGACCGAGGAGGGAAACTCCTTTACCAGGAGGAGCTGACCGAGGAGGGAATCACCTTTACCAGGAGGAGCTGACTGAGGGAAAATCATTTACCAGGAGGAGCTGACCGAGGAGGGAAACACCTTTACCAGGAGGAGCTGACCGAGGACGGAATCACCTTTACCAGGAAGAGCTGACTGAGGGAAACACCTTTACCAGGAGGAGCTGACTGAGGGAAACACCTTTACCAGGAGGAGCTGACTGAGGGAAACTCCTTTACCAGGAGGAGCTGACCGAGGAGGGAAACTCCTTTACCAGGAGGTGCTGACCGAAGAGGGAAACACCTTTACCAGGAGGAGCTGACTGAGGGAAACTCCTTTACCAGGAGGAGCTGACCGAGGAGGGAAACACCTTTTCCAGGATGAGCTGACCGAGGACGGAATCACCTTTACCAGGAGGAGCTGACTGAGGGAAACACCTTTACCAGGAGGAGCTGACTGAGGAGGGAAACACCTTTACCAGGAGGAGCTGACCGAGGAGGGAAACACCTTTACCAGGAGGAGCTGACCGAGGAGGGAAACTCCTTTACCAGGAGGAGCTGACCGAGGGAAACACCTTTACCAGGAGGAGCTGACCGAGGAGGGAAACACCTTTACCAGGAGGAGCTGACCGAGGAGGGAAACACCTTTACCAGGAGGAGCTGACTGAGGGAAACTCCTTTACCAGGAGGAGCTGACTGAGGAGGGAAACTCCTTTACCAGGAGGAGCTGACTGAGGAAAACACCTTTACCAGGAGGAGCTGACCGAGGAGGGAAACACCTTTACCAGGAGGAGCTGACTGAGGGAAACTCCTTTACCAGGAGGAGCTGACCGAGGGAAACACCTTTACCAGGAGGAGCTGACCGAGGAGGGAAACACCTTTACCAGGAGGTGCTGACCGAGGAGGGAAACACCTGTACCAGGAGGAGCTGACTGAGGGATACACCTTTACCAGGAGGAGCTGAACGAGGAGGGAAACTCCTTTACCAGAAGGAGCTGACCGAGGGAAACACCTTTACCAGGAGGAGCTGACCGAGGAGGGAAACACCTTTACCAGGAGGAGCTGACCGAGGAGGGAAACACCTTTACCAGGAGGAGCTGACCGAGGGAAACACCTTTACCAGGAGGAGCTGACCGAGGAGGGAAACACCTTTACCAGGAGGAGCTGACTGAGGGAAACTCCTTTACCAGGAGGAGCTGACCGAGGAGGGAATCACCTTTACCAGGAGGAGCTGACCAAGGGAAACACCTTTACCAGGAGGAGCTGACCGAGGAGGGAAACTCCTTTACCAGGAGGAGCTGACCGAGGGAAACACCTTTACCAGAAGTAGCTGACCGAGGAGGGAAACTCCTTTACCAGGAGGTGCTGACCGAAGAGGGAAACACCTTTACCAGGAGGAGCTGACTGAGGGAAACTCCTTTACCAGGAGGAGCTGACCGAGGAGGGAATCACCTTTACCAGGAGGAGCTGACTGAGGGTAACACCTTTACCAGGAGGAGCTGACCGAGGAGGGAAACACCTTTACCAGGAGGAGCTGACTGAGGGAAACTCCTTTACCAGGAGGGGCTGACTGAGGAAGAAAACACCTTTACCAGGAGGAGCAGACCGAGGAGGGAAACTCCTTTACCAGGAGGAGCTGACCGAGGAGGGAAACACCTTTACCAGAAGGAGCTGACCGAGGGAATCACCTTTACCAGGAGGAGCTGACCGAGGAGGGAAACTCCTTTACCAGGAGGAGCTGACCGAGGAGGGAAATACCTTTACCAGGAGGAGCTGACTGAGGTAAACACCTTTACCAGGAGTTGCTGACCGAGGAGGGAAACACCTTTACCAGGAGGAGCTGACTGAGGGAAACACCTTTACCAGGAGGAGCTGACTGAGGGAAACTCCTTTACCAGGAGGAGCTGGCCGAGGAGGGAATCACCTTTACCAGGAGGAGCTGACTGAGGGAAACTCCTTTACCAGGAGGAGCTGACCGAGGAGGGAATCACCTTTACCAGGAGGAGCTGACTGAGGGAAAATCCTTTACCAGGAGGAGCTGACCGAGGAGGGAAACACCTTTACCAGGAGGAGCTGACTGAGGGAAACTCCTTTACCGGGAGGAGCTGACCGAGCAGGGAATCACCTTTACCAGGAGGAGCTGACTGAGGGAAACTCCTTTACCAGGAGGAGCTGACCAAGGAGGGAAACACCTTCACCAGGAGGAGCTGACTGAGGGAAACTCCTTTACCAGGAGGAGCTGACCGAGGAGGGAATCACCTTTACCAGGAGGAGCTGACCGAGGAGGGAATCACCTTTACCAGGAGGAGTTGACTGAGGGAAACTCCTTTACCAGGAGGAGCTGACCGAGAAGGGAAACTCCTTTACCAGGAGGAGCTGACTGAGGGAAACACCTTTACCAGGAGGAGCTGACTGAGGGAAACTCCTTTACCAGGAGGAGCTGACCGAGGGAAACTCCTTTACCAGGAGGAGCTGACCGAGGAGGGAATCACCTTTACCAGGAGGAGCTGACTGAGAGAAACTCCTTTACCAGGAGGAGCTGACCGAGGAGGGAAACACCTTTACCAGGAGGAGCTGACTGAGGGAAACACCTTTACCAGGAGGAGCTGGCCGAGGAGGGAATGACCTTTACCAGGAGGAGCTGACCGAGGGAAACACCTTTACCAGGAGGAGCTGACCGAGGAGGGAAACTCCTTTACCAGGAGGTGCTGACCGAAGAGGGAAACACCTTTACCAGGAGGAGCTGACTGAGGGAAACTCCTTTACCAGGAGGAGCTGACCGAGGAGGGAAAAACCTTTACCAGGATGAGCTGACCGAGGAGGGAATCACCTTTACCAGGAGGAGCTGACTGAGGGAAACACCTTTACCAGGAGGAGCTGACCGAGGAGGGAAACACCTTTACCAGGAGGAGCTGACTGAGGGAAACTCCTTTACCAGGAGGAGCTGACTGAGGAAGAAAACACCTTGACCAGGAGGAGCTGACCGAGGAGGGAAACTCCTTTACCAGGAGGAGCTGACCGAGGAGGGAAACACCTTTACCAGAAGGAGCTGACCGAGGGAATCACCTTTACCAGGAGGAGCTGACCGAGGAGGGAAACTCCTTTACCAGGAGGAGCTGACCGAGGAGGGAAACACCTTCACCAGGAGGAGCTGACCGAGGAGGGAAACTCCTTTACCAGGAGGAGCTGACTGAGGGAAAGACCTTTACCAGGAGGAGCCGACTGAGGGAAACTCCTTTACCAGGAGGAGCTGGCCGAGGAGGGAATCTCTTTTACCAGGAGGAGCTGACTGAGGGAAACTCCTTTACCAGGAGGAGCTGACCGAGGAGGGAATCACCTTTACCAGGAGGAGCTGACTGAGGGAAAATCCTTTCACAGGAGGAGCTGACCGAGGAGGGAAACACCTTTACCAGGAGGAGCTGACTGAGGGAAACTCCTTTACCGGGAGGAGCTGACCGAGGAGGGAATCACCTTTACCAGGAGGAGCTGACCGAGGAGGGAAACACCTTTACCAGGAGGAGCTGACCGAGGAGGGAAACTCCTTTACCAGGAGGAGCTGACCGAGGGAAACACCTTTACCAGGAGGAGCTGACCGAGGAGGGAAACACCTTTACCAGGAGGAGCTGACCGAGGAGGGAAACACCTTTACCAGGAGGAGCTGACTGAGGGAAACTCCTTTACCAGGAGGAGCTGACTGAGGAGGGAAACTCCTTTACCAGGAGGAGCTGACTGAGGAAAACACCTTTACCAGGAGGAGCTGACCGAGGAGGGAAACACCTGTACCAGGAGGAGCTGACTGAGGGATACACCTTTACCAGGAGGAGCTGAACGAGGAGGGAAACTCCTTTACCAGAAGGAGCTGACCGAGGGAAACACCTTTACCAGGAGGAGCTGACCGAGGAGGGAAACACCTTTACCAGGAGGAGCTGACCGAGGAGGGAAACACCTTTACCAGGAGGAGCTGACCGAGGGAAACACCTTTACCAGGAGGAGCTGACCGAGGAGGGAAACACCTTTACCAGGAGGAGCTGACTGAGGGAAACTCCTTTACCAGGAGGAGCTGACCGAGGAGGGAATCACCTTTACCAGGAGGAGCTGACCAAGGGAAACACCTTTACCAGGAGGAGCTGACCGAGGAGGGAAACTCCTTTACCAGGAGGAGCTGACCGAGGGAAACACCTTTACCAGAAGTAGCTGACCGAGGAGGGAAACTCCTTTACCAGGAGGTGCTGACCGAAGAGGGAAACACCTTTACCAGGAGGAGCTGACTGAGGGAAACTCCTTTACCAGGAGGAGCTGACCGAGGAGGGAATCACCTTTACCAGGAGGAGCTGACTGAGGGTAACACCTTTACCAGGAGGAGCTGACCGAGGAGGGAAACACCTTTACCAGGAGGAGCTGACTGAGGGAAACTCCTTTACCAGGAGGGGCTGACTGAGGAAGAAAACACCTTTACCAGGAGGAGCAGACCGAGGAGGGAAACTCCTTTACCAGGAGGAGCTGACCGAGGAGGGAAACACCTTTACCAGAAGGAGCTGACCGAGGGAATCACCTTTACCAGGAGGAGCTGACCGAGGAGGGAAACTCCTTTACCAGGAGGAGCTGACCGAGGAGGGAAATACCTTTACCAGGAGGAGCTGACTGAGGTAAACACCTTTACCAGGAGTTGCTGACCGAGGAGGGAAACACCTTTACCAGGAGGAGCTGACTGAGGGAAACTCCTTTACCAGGAGGAGCTGGCCGAGGAGGGAATCACCTTTACCAGGAGGAGCTGACTGAGGGAAACTCCTTTACCAGGAGGAGCTGACCGAGGAGGGAATCACCTTTACCAGGAGGAGCTGACTGAGGGAAAATCCTTTACCAGGAGGAGCTGACCGAGGAGGGAAACACCTTTACCAGGAGGAGCTGACTGAGGGAAACTCCTTTACCGGGAGGAGCTGACCGAGCAGGGAATCACCTTTACCAGGAGGAGCTGACTGAGGGAAACTCCTTTACCAGGAGGAGCTGACCAAGGAGGGAAACACCTTCACCAGGAGGAGCTGACTGAGGGAAACTCCTTTACCAGGAGGAGCTGACCGAGGAGGGAATCACCTTTACCAGGAGGAGCTGACCGAGGAGGGAATCACCTTTACCAGGAGGAGTTGACTGAGGGAAACTCCTTTACCAGGAGGAGCTGACCGAGAAGGGAAACTCCTTTACCAGGAGGAGCTGACTGAGGGAAACACCTTTACCAGGAGGAGCTGACTGAGGGAAACTCCTTTACCAGGAGGAGCTGACCGAGGGAAACTCCTTTACCAGGAGGAGCTGACCGAGGAGGGAATCACCTTTACCAGGAGGAGCTGACTGAGAGAAACTCCTTTACCAGGAGGAGCTGACCGAGGAGGGAAACACCTTTACCAGGAGGAGCTGACTGAGGGAAACACCTTTACCAGGAGGAGCTGGCCGAGGAGGGAATGACCTTTACCAGGAGGAGCTGACCGAGGGAAACACCTTTACCAGGAGGAGCTGACCGAGGAGGGAAACTCCTTTACCAGGAGGTGCTGACCGAAGAGGGAAACACCTTTACCAGGAGGAGCTGACTGAGGGAAACTCCTTTACCAGGAGGAGCTGACCGAGGAGGGAAAAACCTTTACCAGGATGAGCTGACCGAGGAGGGAATCACCTTTACCAGGAGGAGCTGACTGAGGGAAACACCTTTACCAGGAGGAGCTGACCGAGGAGGGAAACACCTTTACCAGGAGGAGCTGACTGAGGGAAACTCCTTTACCAGGAGGAGCTGACTGAGGAAGAAAACACCTTGACCAGGAGGAGCTGACCGAGGAGGGAAACTCCTTTACCAGGAGGAGCTGACCGAGGAGGGAAACACCTTTACCAGAAGGAGCTGACCGAGGGAATCACCTTTACCAGGAGGAGCTGACCGAGGAGGGAAACTCCTTTACCAGGAGGAGCTGACCGAGGAGGGAAACACCTTCACCAGGAGGAGCTGACCGAGGAGGGAAACTCCTTTACCAGGAGGAGCTGACTGAGGGAAAGACCTTTACCAGGAGGAGCCGACTGAGGGAAACTCCTTTACCAGGAGGAGCTGGCCGAGGAGGGAATCTCTTTTACCAGGAGGAGCTGACTGAGGGAAACTCCTTTACCAGGAGGAGCTGACCGAGGAGGGAATCACCTTTACCAGGAGGAGCTGACTGAGGGAAAATCCTTTCACAGGAGGAGCTGACCGAGGAGGGAAACACCTTTACCAGGAGGAGCTGACTGAGGGAAACTCCTTTACCGGGAGGAGCTGACCGAGGAGGGAATCACCTTTACCAGGAGGAGCTGACTGAGGGAAACTCCTTTACCAGGAGGAGCTGACCAAGGAGGGAAACACCTTTACCAGGAGGAGCTGACTGAGGGAAACTCCTTTACCAGGAGGAGCTGACCGAGGAGGGAATCACCTTTACCAGGAGGAGCTGACTGAGGGAAACTCCTTTACCAGGAGGAGCTGACTGAGGGAAACTCCTTTACCAGGAGGAGCTGACCGAGGGAAACTCCTTTACCAGGAGGAGCTGACCGAGGAGGGAATCACCTTTACCAGGAGGAGCTGACTGAGGGAAACTCCTTTACCAGGAGGAGCTGACCGAGGAGGGAAACTCCTTTACCAGGAGGAGCTGACCGAGGGAAACTCCTTTACCAGGAGGAGCTGACCGAGGAGGGAATCACCTTTACCAGGAGGAGCTGACTGAGGGAAACTCCTTTACCAGGAGGAGCTGACCGAGGAGGGAAACTCCTTTACCAGGAGGAGCTGACTGAGGGAAACACCTTTACCAGGAGGAGCTGACTGAGGGAAACACCTTTACCAGGAGGAGCTGACTGAGGGAAACTCCTTTACCAGGAGGAGCTGACCGAGGGAAACACCTTTACCAGGAGGAGCTGACCGAGGAGGGAAACACCTTTACCAGGAGGAGCTGACTGAGGAGGGAAACACCTTCACCAGGAGGAGCTGACTGAGGGAAACTCCTTTACCAGGAGGAGCTGACCGAGGGAAACACCTTTACCAGGAGGAGCTGACCGAGGAGGGAAACACCTTTACCAGGAGGAGCTGACCGAGGAGGGAAACACCTTTACCAGGAGGAGCTGACTGAGGGAAACTCCTTTACCAGGAGGAACTGACCGAGGAGGGAAACTCCTTTACCAGGAGGAGCTGAGCGAGGGAAACACCTTTACCAGGAGGAACTGACCGAGGAGGGAAACTCCTTTACCAGGAGGAGCTGACCGAGGGAAACACCTTTACCAGGAGGAGCTGACCGAGGAGGGAATCTCCTTTACCAGGAGGAACTGACCGAGGAGGGAAACTCCTTTACCAGGAGGAGCTGACCGAGGAAGGAAACACCTTTACCAGGAGGAGCTGACTGAGCGAAACACCTTTACCAGGAGGAGCTGACTGAGGTAAACACCTTTACCAGGAGGAGCTGACCGAGGAGGGAAACACCTTTACCAGGAGGAGCTGACTGAGGTAAACACCTTTACCTGGAGGAGCTGACCGAGGAGGGAAACTCCTTTACCAGGAGGAGCTGACCGAGGGAAACACATTTACCAGGAGGAGCTGACCGAGGAGGGAAACTCCTTTACCAGGAGGAGCTGACTGAGGGAAACACCTTTACCAGGAGGAGCTGACTGAGGAGGGAAACTCCTTTACCAGGAGGAGCTGACTGAGGGAAACACCTTTACCAGGAGGAGCTGACTGAGGGAAACACCTTTACCAGGAGGAGCTGACTGAGGGAAACTCCTTTACCAGGAGGAGCTGACCGAGGGAAACTCCTTTACCAGGAGGAGCTGACCGAGGAGGGAATCACCTTTACCAGGAGGAGCTGACTGAGGGAAACTCCTTTACCAGGAGGAGCTGACCGAGGAGGGAATCACCTTTACCAGGAGGAGCTGACTGAGGGAAACTCCTTTACCAGGAGGAGCTGACCGAGGAGGGAAACTCCTTTACCAGGAGGAGCTGACTGAGGGAAACACCTTTACCAGGAGGAGCTGACTGAGGGAAACACCTTTACCAGGAGGAGCTGACTGAGGGAAACTCCTTTACCAGGAGGAGCTGACCGAGGGAAACACCTTTACCAGGAGGAGCTGACCGAGGAGGGAAACACCTTTACCAGGAGGAGCTGACTGAGGAGGGAAACACCTTCACCAGGAGGAGCTGACTGAGGGAAACTCCTTTATCAGGAGGAGCTGACCGAGGAGGGAAACTCCTTTACCAGGAGGAGCTGACCGAGGGAAACACCTTTACCAGGAGGAGCTGACCGAGGAGGGAAACACCTTTACCAGGAGGAGCTGACCGAGGAGGGAAACACCTTTACCAGGAGGAGCTGACTGAGGGAAACTCCTTTACCAGGAGGAACTGACCGAGGAGGGAAACTCCTTTACCAGGAGGAGCTGACTGAGGAGGGAAACTCCTTTACCAGGAGGAGCTGACTGAGGGAAACACCTTTACCAGGAGGAGCTGACTGAGGGAAACACCTTTACCAGGAGGAGCTGACTGAGGGAAACTCCTTTACCAGGAGGAGCTGACCGAGGGAAACTCCTTTACCAGGAGGAGCTGACCGAGGAGGGAATCACCTTTACCAGGAGGAGCTGACTGAGGGAAACTCCTTTACCAGGAGGAGCTGACCGAGGAGGGAAACTCCTTTACCAGGAGGAGCTGACCGAGGGAAACTCCTTTACCAGGAGGAGCTGACCGAGGAGGGAATCACCTTTACCAGGAGGAGCTGACTGAGGGAAACTCCTTTACCAGGAGGAGCTGACCGAGGAGGGAAACTCCTTTACCAGGAGGAGCTGACTGAGGGAAACACCTTTACCAGGAGGAGCTGACTGAGGGAAACACCTTTACCAGGAGGAGCTGACTGAGGGAAACTCCTTTACCAGGAGGAGCTGACCGAGGGAAACACCTTTACCAGGAGGAGCTGACCGAGGAGGGAAACACCTTTACCAGGAGGAGCTGACTGAGGAGGGAAACACCTTCACCAGGAGGAGCTGACTGAGGGAAACTCCTTTACCAGGAGGAGCTGACCGAGGAGGGAAACTCCTTTACCAGGAGGAGCTGACCGAGGGAAACACCTTTACCAGGAGGAGCTGACCGAGGAGGGAAACACCTTTACCAGGAGGAGCTGACCGAGGAGGGAAACACCTTTACCAGGAGGAGCTGACTGAGGGAAACTCCTTTACCAGGAGGAACTGACCGAGGAGGGAAACTCCTTTACCAGGAGGAGCTGACCGAGGGAAACACCTTTACCAGGAGGAACTGACCGAGGAGGGAAACTCCTTTACCAGGAGGAGCTGACCGAGGGAAACACCTTTACCAGGAGGAGCTGACCGAGGAGGGAATCTCCTTTACCAGGAGGAACTGACCGAGGAGGGAAACTCCTTTACCAGGAGGAGCTGACCGAGGAAGGAAACACCTTTACCAGGAGGAGCTGACTGAGCGAAACACCTTTACCAGGAGGAGCTGACTGAGGTAAACACCTTTACCAGGAGGAGCTGACCGAGGAGGGAAACACCTTTACCAGGAGGAGCTGACTGAGGTAAACACCTTTACCTGGAGGAGCTGACCGAGGAGGGAAACTCCTTTACCAGGAGGAGCTGACCGAGGGAAACACATTTACCAGGAGGAGCTGACCGAGGAGGGAAACTCCTTTACCAGGAGGAGCTGACTGAGGGAAACACCTTTACCAGGAGGAGCTGACTGAGGAGGGAAACACCTTTACCAGGAGGAGCTGACCGAGGAGAGAAAATCCGTTACCAGGAGGAGCTGACCGAGGAGGGAAACACCTTTACCAGGAGGAGCTGACCGAGGAGGGAAACTCCTTTACCAGGAGGAGCTGACCGAGGAGGGAATCACCTTTACCAGGAGGAGCTGACTGAGGGAAAATCATTTACCAGGAGGAGCTGACCGAGGAGGGAAACACCTTTACCAGGAGGAGCTGACCGAGGAGGGAAACTCCTTTACCAGGAGGAGCTGACCGAGGAGGGAAACTCCTTTACCAGGAGGAGCTGACCGAGGAAGGAAACACCTTTACCAGGAGGAGCTGACTGAGGGAAACTCCTTTACCAGGAGGAGCTGACCGAGGAGGGAATCACCTTTACCAGGAGGAGCTGACTGAGGGAAAATCATTTACCAGGAGGAGCTGACCGAGGAGGGAAACACCTTTACCAGGAGGAGCTGACCGAGGACGGAATCACCTTTACCAGGAAGAGCTGACTGAGGGAAAATCATTTACCAGGAGGAGCTGACTGAGGGAAACTCCTTTACCAGGAGGAGCTGACCGAGGAGGGTAACTCCTTTACCAGGAGGTGCTGACCGAAGAGGGAAACACCTTTACCAGGAGGAGCTGACTGAGGGAAACTCCTTTACCAGGAGGAGCTGACCGAGGAGGGAAACACCTTTTCCAGGATGAGCTGACCGAGGACGGAATCACCTTTACCAGGAGGAGCTGACTGAGGGAAACACCTTTACCAGGAGGAGCTGACTGAGGAGGGAAACACCTTTACCAGGAGGAGCTGACTGAGGAGGGAAACACCTTTACCAGGAGGAGCTGACCGAGGAGGGAAACTCCTTTACCAGGAGGAGCTGACCGAGGGAAACACCTTTACCAAGAGGAGCTGACCGAGGAGGGAAACACCTTTACCAGGAGGAGCTGACCGAGGAGGGAAACACCTTTACCAGGAGGAGCTGACCGAGGAGGGAATCACCTTTACCAGGAGGAGCTGACTGAGGGAAACTCCTTTACCAGGAGGAGATGACCGAGGAGGGAATCACCTTTACCAGGAGGAGCTGACTGAGGGAAACACCTTTACCAGGAGGAGCTGACCGAGGGAAACACCTTTACCAGGATGAGCTGACCGAGGAGGGAATCACCTTTACCAGGAGGAGCTGACTGAGGGAAACTCCTTTACCAGGAGGAGCTGGCCGAGGAGGGAATCACCTTTACCAGGAGGAGCTGACTGAGTGAAACTCCTTTACCAGGAGGAGCTGACCAAGGAGGGAATCACCTTTACCAGGAGGAGCTGACTGAGGGAAAATCCTTTACCAGGAGGAGCTGACCGAGGAGGGAAACACCTTTACCAGGAGGAGCTGACTGAGGGAAACTCCTTTACCAGGAGGAGCTGACCAAGGAGGGAAACACCTTTACCAGGAGGAGCTGACTGAGGGAAACTCCTTTACCAGGAGGAGCTGACCGAGGAGGGAATCACCTTTACCAGGAGGAGCTGACTGAGGGAAACTCCTTTACCAGGAGGAGCTGACTGAGGGAAACTCCTTTACCAGGAGGAGCTGAACAAGAAGGGAAACACCTTTACCAGGAGGAGCTGACTGAGGGAAACTCCTTTACCAGGAGGAGCTGACCAAGGAGGGAAACACCTTTACCAGGAGGAGCTGACCGAGGAGGGAAACTCCTTTACCAGGAGGAGCTGACCGAGGAGGGAATCACCTTTACCAGGAGGAGCTGACTGAGGGAAACTCCTTTACCAGGAGGAGCTGAACGAGGAGGGAAACTCCTTTACCAGGAGGAGCTGACTGAGGGAAACACCTTTACCAGGAGGAGCTGACTGAGGGAAACTCCTTTACCAGGAGGAGCTGACCGAGGAGGGAATCACCTTTACCAGGAGGAGCTGACCGAGGGAAACTCCTTTACCAGGAGGAGCTGACCGAGGAGGGAATCACCTTTACCAAGAGGAGCTGACTGAGGGAAACTCCTTTACCAGGAGGAGCTGACCGAGGAGGGAATCACCTTTACCAGGAGGAGCTGACTGAGGGAAACACCTTTACCAGGAGGAGCTGGCCGAGCAGGGAATCACCTTTACCAGGAGGAGCTGACTGAGGGAAACTCCTTTACCAGGAGGAGCTGACCGAGGAGGGAATCACCTTTACCAGGAGGAGCTGACTGAGGGAAAATCCTTTACCAGGAGGAGCTGACCGAGGAGGGAAACTCCTTTACCAGGAGGAGCTGACTGAGGGAAACACCTTTACCAGGAGGAGCTGAACGAGGAGGGAAACTCCTTTACGAGGAGGAGCTGACCGAGGAGGGAAACTCCTTTACCAGGAGGAGCTGACCGAGGGAAACACCTTTACCAGGAGGAGCTGACTGAGGGAAACTCCTTTACCAGGAGGATCTGACAGAGGAGGGAAACTCCTTTACCAGGAGGAGCTGACCGAGGAAGGAAACACCTTTACCAGGAGGAGCTGACTGAGGGAAACACCTTTACCAGGAGGAGCTGACTGAGGCAAACACCTTTACCAGGAGGAGCTGACCGAGGAGGGAAACACCTTTACCAGGAGGAGCTGACCGAGGAGGGAAACTCCTTTACCAGGAGGAGCTGACTGAGGGAAACACCTTTACCAGGAGGAGCTGACCGAGGAGGGAATCACCTTTACCAGGAGGAGCTGACCAAGGGAAACACCTTTACCAGGAGGAGCTGACCGAGGAGGGAAACTCCTTTACCAGGAGGTGCTGACCGAGGGAAACACCTTTACCAGGAGGAGCTGACCGAGGAGGGAAACACCTTTACCAGGTAGAGCTGACTGAGGAGGGAAACTCCTTTACCAGGAGGAGCTAACCGAGGAGGGAAACTCCTTTACCAGGAGGAGCTGACTGAGGGATACACCTTTACCAGGAGGAGCTGACTGAGGGAAACTCCTTTACCAGGAGGAGCTGACCGAGGAGGGAAACACCTTTACCAGGAGGAGCTGACTGAGGGAAACTCCTTTACCAGGAGGAGCTGAACGAGGGAAACACCTTTACCAGGAGGAGCTGACCGAGGGAAACACCTTTACCAGGAGGAGCTGACCGAGGGAAACTCCTTTACCAGGAGGAGCTGAGTGAGGGAAACACCTTTACCAGGAGGAGCTGACCGAGGGAAACTCCTTTACCAGGAGGAGCTGAGTGAGGGAAACTCCTTTACCAGGAGGAGCTGACCGAGGAGGGAAACTCCTTTACCAGGAGGAGCTGACCGAGGAGGGAAACACCTTTACCAGCAGGAGCTCACCGAGGGAAACACCTTTACCAGGAGGAGCTGACCGAGGGAAACTCCTTTACCAGGAGGAGCTGAGTGAGGGAAACACCCTTACCAGGAGGAGCTGACCGAGGGCAACTCCTTTACCAGGAGGAGCTGAGTGAGGGAATCACCTTTACCAGGAGGAGCTGACCGAGGAGGGAAACTCCTTTACCAGGAGGAGCTGACCGAGGAGGGAAACTCCTTTACCAGGAGGAGCTGACTGAGGGAAACTCCTTTACCAGGAGGAGCTGACCGAGGAGGGAAACTCCTTTACCAGGAGGAGCTGACCGAGGGAAACTCCTTTACCAGGAGGAGCTGACCGAGGAGGGAAACTCCTTTACCAGGAGGAGCTGACCGAGGGAAACACCTTTACCAGGAGGAGGTGACTGAGGGAAACACCTTTACCAGGAGGAGCTGACCGAGGAGGGAAACACCTTTACCAGGAGGAGCTGACTGAGGGAAGCTCCTTTACCAGGAGGAGCTGACTGAGGAAGAAAACACCTTTACCAGAAGGAGCTGACCGAGGGAATCACCTTTACCAGGAGGAGCTGACCGAGGAGGGAAACTCCTTTTACCAGGAGGAGCTGACCGAGGAGGGAAACACCTTCACCAGGAGGAGCTGACCGAGGAGGGAAACTCCTTTACCAGGAGGAGCTGACTGAGGGAAACACCTTTACCAGGAGGAGCTGACTGAGGGAAACTCCTTTACCAGGAGGAGCTGGCCGAGGAGGGAATCACCTTTACCAGGAGGAGCTGACTGAGGGAAACTCCTTTACCAGGAGGAGCTGACCGAGGAGGGAATCACCTTTACCAGGAGGAGATGACTGAGGGAAAATCCTTTACCAGGAGGAGCTGACCGAGGAGGGAAACACCTTTACCAGGAGGAGCTGACTGAGGGAAACTCCTTTACCGGGAGGAGCTGACCGAGGAGGGAATAACCTTTACCAGGAGGAGCTGACTGAGGGAAACTCCTTTACCAGGAGGAGCTGACCAAGGAGGGAAACACCTTTACCAGGAGGAGCTGACTGAGGGAAACTCCTTTACCAGGAGGAGCTGACCGAGGAGGGAATCAACTTTACCAGGAGGAGCTGACCAAGGAGGGAATCACCTTTACCAGGAGGAGCTGACTGAGGGAAACTCCTTTACCAGGAGGAGCTGACTGAGGGAAACTCCTTTACCAGGAGGAGCTGACCGAGGGAAACTCCTTTACCAGGAGGAGCTGACCGAGGGAAACACCTTTACCAGGAGGAGCTGACTGAGGGAAACACCTTTACCAGGAGGAGCTGACCGAGGGAAACACCTTTACCAGGAGGAGCTGACTGAGGGAAACACCTTTACCAGGAGGAGCTGACCGAGGAGGGAAACACCTTTACCAGGAGGAGCTGACTGAGGGAAACTCCTTTACCAGGAGGAGCTGACTGAGGAAGAAAACACCTTTACCAGGAGGAGCTGACCGAGGAGGGAAACACCTTTACCAGGAGGAGCTGACCGAGGAGGGAAACTCCTTTACCAGGAGGAGCTGACTGAGGGAAACACCTTTACCAGGAGGAGCTGACCGAGGAGGGAATCACCTTTACCAGGAGGAGCTGACCAAGGGAAACACCTTTACCAGGAGGAGCTGACCGAGGAGGGAAACTCCTTTACCAGGAGGTTCTGACCGAGGGAAACACCTTTACCAGGAGGTTCTGACCGAGGGAAACACCTTTACCAGGAGGAGCTGACCGAGGAGGGAAACATCTTTACCAGGTAGAGCTGACTGCGGAGGGAAACTCCTTTACCAGGAGGAGCTAACCGAGGAGGGAAACTCCTTTACCAGGAGGAGCTGACTGAGGGATACACCTTTACCAGGAGGAGCTGACTGAGGGAAACTCCTTTACCAGGAGGAGCTGACCGAGGAGGGAAACACCTTTACCAGGAGGAGCTGACTGAGGGAAACTCCTTTACCAGGAGGAGCTGACCGAGGGAAACTCCTTTACCAGGAGGAGCTGACCGAGGGAAACACCTTTACCAGGAGGAGCTGACCGAGGAGGGAAACACCTTTACCAGGAGGTGCTGACCGAGGAGGGAAACACCTTTACCAGGAGGAGCTGACCGAGGAAGGAAACACCTTTACCAGGAGGAGCTGACTGAGGGAAACACCTTTACCAGGAGGAGCTGACTGAGGCAAACACCTTTACCAGGAGGAGCTGACCGAGGAGGGAAACACCTTTACCAGGAGGAGCTGACCGAGGAGGGAAACTCCTTTACCAGGAGGAGCTGACTGAGGGAAACACCTTTACCAGGAGGAGCTGACCGAGGAGGGAATCACCTTTACCAGGAGGAGCTGACCAAGGGAAACACCTTTACCAGGAGGAGCTGACCGAGGAGGGAAACTCCTTTACCAGGAGGTGCTGACCGAGGGAAACACCTTTACCAGGAGGAGCTGACCGAGGAGGGAAACACCTTTACCAGGTAGAGCTGACTGAGGAGGGAAAC
This sequence comes from Hypanus sabinus, assembly GCF_030144855.1. NCBI lineage: Eukaryota > Metazoa > Chordata > Chondrichthyes > Myliobatiformes > Dasyatidae > Hypanus > Hypanus sabinus. Next base: position 60,801,443 of record NC_082718.1, on the reverse strand, counting down.
TCCTTTACCAGGAGGAGCTAACCGAGGAGGGAAACTCCTTTACCAGGAGGAGCTGACTGAGGGATACACCTTTACCAGGAGGAGCTGAATGAGGGAAACTCCTTTACCAGGAGGAGCTGACCGAGGAGGGAAACACCTTTACCAGGAGGAGCTGACTGAGGGAAACTCCTTTACCAGGAGGAGCTGAACGAGGGAAACACCTTTACCAGGAGGAGCTGACCGAGGGAAACACCTTTACCAGGAGGAGCTGACCGAGGGAAACTCCTTTACCAGGAGGAGCTGAGTGAGGGAAACACCTTTACCAGGAGGAGCTGACCGAGGGAAACTCCTTTACCAGGAGGAGCTGAGTGAGGGAAACTCCTTTACCAGGAGGAGCTGACCGAGGAGGGAAACTCCTTTACCAGGAGGAGCTGACCGAGGAGGGAAACACCTTTACCAGCAGCAGCTCACCGAGGGAAACACCTTTACCAGGAGGAGCTGACCGAGGGAAACTCCTTTACCAGGAGGAGCTGAGTGAGGGAAACACCTTTACCAGGAGGAGCTGACCGAGGGAAACTCCTTTACCAGGAGGAGCTGAGTGAGGGAATCACCTTTACCAGGAGGAGCTGACCGAGGAGGGAAACTCCTTTACCAGGAGGAGCTGACCGAGGAGGGAAACTCCTTTACCAGGAGGAGCTGACTGAGGGAAACTCCTTTACCAGGAGGAGCTGACCGAGGAGGGAAACTCCTTTACCAGGAGGAGCTGACCGAGGGAAACTCCTTTACCAGGAGGAGCTGACCGAGGAGGGAAACTCCTTTACCAGGAGGAGCTGACCGAGGGAAACACCTTTACCAGGAGGAGGTGACTGAGGGAAACACCTTTACCAGGAGGAGCTGACCGAGGAGGGAAACACCTTTACCAGGAGGAGCTGACTGAGGGAAGCTCCTTTACCAGGAGGAGCTGACTGAGGAAGAAAACACCTTTACCAGAAGGAGCTGACCGAGGGAATCACCTTTACCAGGAGGAGCTGACCGAGGAGGGAAACACCTTTACCAGGAGGAGCTGACCGAGGGAAACACCTTTACCAGGAGGAGCTGACCGAGGAGGGAAACTCCTTTTACCAGGAGGAGCTGACCGAGGAGGGAAACACCTTCACCAGGAGGAGCTGACCGAGGAGGGAAACTCCTTTACCAGGAGGAGCTGACTGAGGGAAACTCCTTTACCAGGAGGAGCTGACCAAGGAGGGAAACACCTTTACCAGGTAGAGCTGACTGAGGAGGGAAACTCCTTTACCAGGAGGAGCTAACCGAGGAGGGAAACTCCTTTACCAGGAGGAGCTGACTGAGGGATACACCTTTACCAGGAGGAGCTGAATGAGGGAAACTCCTTTACCAGGAGGAGCTGACCGAGGAGGGAAACACCTTTACCAGGAGGAGCTGACTGAGGGAAACTCCTTTACCAGGAGGAGCTGAACGAGGGAAACACCTTTACCAGGAGGAGCTGACCGAGGGAAACACCTTTACCAGGAGGAGCTGACCGAGGGAAACTCCTTTACCAGGAGGAGCTGAGTGAGGGAAACACCTTTACCAGGAGGAGCTGACCGAGGGAAACTCCTTTACCAGGAGGAGCTGAGTGAGGGAAACTCCTTTACCAGGAGGAGCTGACCGAGGAGGGAAACTCCTTTACCAGGAGGAGCTGACCGAGGAGGGAAACACCTTTACCAGCAGCAGCTCACCGAGGGAAACACCTTTACCAGGAGGAGCTGACCGAGGGAAACTCCTTTACCAGGAGGAGCTGAGTGAGGGAAACACCTTTACCAGGAGGAGCTGACCGAGGGAAACTCCTTTACCAGGAGGAGCTGAGTGAGGGAATCACCTTTACCAGGAGGAGCTGACCGAGGAGGGAAACTCCTTTACCAGGAGGAGCTGACCGAGGAGGGAAACTCCTTTACCAGGAGGAGCTGACTGAGGGAAACTCCTTTACCAGGAGGAGCTGACCGAGGAGGGAAACTCCTTTACCAGGAGGAGCTGACCGAGGGAAACTCCTTTACCAGGAGGAGCTGACCGAGGAGGGAAACTCCTTTACCAGGAGGAGCTGACCGAGGGAAACACCTTTACCAGGAGGAGGTGACTGAGGGAAACACCTTTACCAGGAGGAGCTGACCGAGGAGGGAAACACCTTTACCAGGAGGAGCTGACTGAGGGAAGCTCCTTTACCAGGAGGAGCTGACTGAGGAAGAAAACACCTTTACCAGAAGGAGCTGACCGAGGGAATCACCTTTACCAGGAGGAGCTGACCGAGGAGGGAAACTCCTTTTACCAGGAGGAGCTGACCGAGGAGGGAAACACCTTCACCAGGAGGAGCTGACCGAGGAGGGAAACTCCTTTACCAGGAGGAGCTGACTGAGGGAAACACCTTTACCAGGAGGAGCTGACTGAGGGAAACTCCTTTACCAGGAGGAGCTGGCCGAGGAGGGAATCACCTTTACCAGGAGGAGCTGACTGAGGGAAACTCCTTTACCAGGAGGAGCTGACCGAGGAGGGAATCACCTTTACCAGGAGGAGATGACTGAGGGAAAATCCTTTACCAGGAGGAGCTGACCGAGGAGGGAAACACCTTTACCAGGAGGAGCTGACTGAGGGAAACTCCTTTACCGGGAGGAGCTGACCGAGGAGGGAATAACCTTTACCAGGAGGAGCTGACTGAGGGAAACTCCTTTACCAGGAGGAGCTGACCAAGGAGGGAAACACCTTTACCAGGAGGAGCTGACTGAGAGAAACTCCTTTACCAGGAGGAGCTGACCGAGGAGGGAATCAACTTTACCAGGAGGAGCTGACCAAGGAGGGAATCACCTTTACCAGGAGGAGCTGACTGAGGGAAACTCCTTTACCAGGAGGAGCTGACTGAGGGAAACTCCTTTACCAGGAGGAGCTGACCGAGGGAAACTCCTTTACCAGGAGGAGCTGACCGAGGGAAACACCTTTACCAGGAGGAGCTGACTGAGGGAAACACCTTTACCAGGAGGAGCTGACCGAGGGAAACACCTTTACCAGGAGGAGCTGACTGAGGGAAACACCTTTACCAGGAGGAGCTGACCGAGGAGGGAAACACCTTTACCAGGAGGAGCTGACTGAGGGAAACTCCTTTACCAGGAGGAGCTGACTGAGGAAGAAAACACCTTTACCAGGAGGAGCTGACCGAGGAGGGAAACACCTTTACCAGGAGTAGCTGACCGACGAGGGAAACTCCTTTACCAGGAGGAGCTGACTGAGGGAAACACCTTTACCAGGAGGAGCTGACCGAGGAGGGAATCACCTTTACCAGGAGGAGCTGACCAAGGGAAACACCTTTACCAGGAGGAGCTGACCGAGGAGGGAAATTCCTTTACCAGGAGGTTCTGACCGAGGGAAACACCTTTACCAGGAGGTTCTGACAGAGGGAAACACCTTTACCAGGAGGAGCTGACCGAGGAGGGAAACATCTTTACCAGGTAGAGCTGACTGCGGAGGGAAACTCCTTTACCAGGAGGAGCTAACCGAGGAGGGAAACTCCTTTACCAGGAGGAGCTGACTGAGGGATACACCTTTACCAGGAGGAGCTGACTGAGGGAAACTCCTTTACCAGGAGGAGCTGACCGAGGGAAACTCCTTTACCAGGAGGAGCTGACCGAGGGAAACACCTTTACCAGGAGGAGCTGACCGAGGAGGGAAACACCTTTACCAGGAGGTGCTGACCGAGGAGGGAAACACCTTTACCAGGAGGAGCTGACTGAGGGAAACTCCTTTACCAGGAGGAGCTGACTGAGGAAGAAAACACCTTTACCAGGAGGAGCTGACCGAGGAGGGAAACTCCTTTACCAGGAGGAGCTGACCGAGGAGGGAAACACCTTTACCAAAAGGAGCTGACCGAGGGAATCACCTTTACCAGGAGGAGCTGACCGAGGAGGGAAACTCCTTTACCAGGAGGAGCTGACCGAGGGAAACACCTTTACCAGGAGGAGCTGACCGAGGGAAACACCTTTACCAGGAGGAGCTGACTGAGGGAAACACCTTTACCAGGAGGAGCTGACCGAGGAGGGAAACACCTTTACCAGGAGGAGCTGACTGAGGGAAACTCCTTTACCAGGAGGAGCTGACTGAGGAAGAAAACACCTTTACCAGGAGGAGCTGACCGAGGAGGGAAACTCCTTTACCAGGAGGAGCTGACCGAGGAGGGAAACACCTTTACCAGGAGGAGCTGACCGAGGAGGGAAACACCTTCACCAGGAGGAGCTGACCGAGGAGGGAAACTCCTTTACCAGGAGGAGCTGACTGAGGGAAACACCTTTACCAGGAGGAGCTGACTGAGGGAAAATCCTTTATCAGGAGGAGCTGACCGAGGAGGGAAACACCTTTACCAGGAGGAGCTGACTGAGGGAAAATCCTTTACCAGGAGGAGCTGACTGAGGGAAAATCCTTTACCAGGAGGAGCTGACCGAGGAGGGAAACACCTTTACCAGGTAGAGCTGACTGAGGAGGGAAACTCCTTTACCAGGAGGAGCTAACCGAGGAGGGAAACTCCTTTACCAGGAGGAGCTGACTGAGGGATACACCTTTACCAGGAGGAGCTGACTGAGGGAAACTCCTTTACCAGGAGGAGCTGACCGAGGAGGGAAACACCTTTACCAGGAGGAGCTGACTGAGGGAAACTCCTTTACCAGGAGGAGCTGACCGAGGGAAACTCCTTTACCAGGAGGAGCTGACCGAGGGAAACACCTTTACCAGGAGGAGCTGACCGAGGAGGGAAACACCTTTACCAGGAGGAGCTGACCGAGGAGGGAAACACCTTTACCAGGAGGAGCTGACTGAGGGAAACTCCTTTACCAGGAGGAGCTGACTGAGGAAGAAAACACCTTTACCAGGAGGAGCTGACCGAGGAGGGAAACTCCTTTACCAGGAGGAGCTGACCGAGGAGGGAAACACCTTTACCAAAAGGAGCTGACCGAGGGAATCACCTTTACCAGGAGGAGCTGACCGAGGAGGGAAACTCCTTTACCAGGAGGAGCTGACCGAGGGAAACACCTTTACCAGGAGGAGCTGACCGAGGGAAACACCTTTACCAGGAGGAGCTGACTGAGGGAAACACCTTTACCAGGAGGAGCTGACCGAGGAGGGAAACACCTTTACCAGGAGGAGCTGACTGAGGGAAACTCCTTTACCAGGAGGAGCTGACGGAGGAAGAAAACACCTTTACCAGGAGGAGCTGACCGAGGAGCGAAACTCCTTTACCAGGAGGAGCTGACCGAGGAGGGAAACACCTTTACCAGGAGGAGCTGACCGAGGAGGGAAACTCCTTTACCAGGAGGAGCTGACTGAGGGAAACACCTTTACCAGGAGGAGCTGACTGAGGGAAAATCCTTTACCAGGAGGAGCTGACCAAGGAGGGAAACACCTTTACCAGGAGGAGCTGACTGAGGGAAAATCCTTTACCAGGAGGAGCTGACTGAGGGAAAATCCTTTACCAGGAGGAGCTGACCGAGCAGGGAATCACCTTTACCAGGAGGAGCTGACTGTGGGAAAATCCTTTACCAGGAGGAGCTGACCGAGGAGGGAAACACCTTTACCAGGAGGAGCTGACTGAGGGAAACTCCTTTACCAGGAGGAGCTGACCAAGGAGGGAAACACCTTTACCAGGAGGAGCTGACTGAGGGAAACTCCTTTACCAGGAGGAGCTGACCGAGGAGGGAATCACCTTTACCAGGAGGAGCAGACTGAGGGAAACTCCTTTACCAGGAGGAGCTGACTGAGGCAAACTCCTTTACCAGGAGGAGCTGACCAAGGAGGGAAACACCTTTACCAGGAGGAGCTGACTGAGGGAAACTCCTTTACCAGGAGGAGCTGACTGAGGAGGGAATCACCTTTACCAGGAGGAGCTGACTGAGGGAAACTCCTTTACCAGGAGGAGCTGACCGAGGAGGGAAACTCCTTTACCAGGAGGAGCTGACCGAGGAGGGAATCACCTTTACCAGGAGGAGCTGACTGAGGGAAACTCCTTTACCAGGAGGAGCTGACCGAGGAGGGAAACTCCTTTACCAGGAGGAGCTGACTGAGGGAAACACCTTTACCAGGAGGAGCTGACTGAGGGAAACTCCTTTACCAGGAGGAGCTGACCGAGGGAAACTCCTTTACCAGGAGGAGCTGACCGAGGAGGGAAACACCTTTACCAAGAGGAGCTGACTGAGGGAAACTCCTTTACCAGGAGGAGCTGACCGAGGAGGGAATCACCTTTACCAGGAGGAGCTGACTGAGGGAAACACCTTTACCAGGAGGAGCTGGCCGAGCAGGGAATCACCTTTACCAGGAGGAGCTGACTGAGGGAAACTCCTTTACCAGGAGGAGCTGACCGAGGAGGGAATCACCTTTACCAGGAGGAGCTGACTGAGGGAAAATCCTTTACCAGGAGGAGCTGACCGAGGAGGGAAACTCCTTTACCAGGAGGAGCTGACTGAGGGAAACACCTTTACCAGGAGGAGCTGAACGAGGAGGGAAACTCCTTTACGAGGAGGAGCTGACCGAGGAGGGAAACTCCTTTACCAGGAGGAGCTGACCGAGGGAAACACCTTTACCAGGAGGAGCTGACTGAGGGAAACTCCTTTACCAGGAGGAGCTGACCGAGGAGGGAAACTCCTTTACCAGGAGGAGCTGACCGAGGAAGGAAACACCTTTACCAGGAGGAGCTGACTGAGGGAAACACCTTTACCAGGAGGAGCTGACTGAGGCAAACACCTTTACCAGGAGGAGCTGAACGAGGAGGGAAACTCCTTTACGAGGAGGAGCTGACCGAGGAGGGAAACTCCTTTACCAGGAGGAGCTGACCGAGGGAAACACCTTTACCAGGAGGAGCTGACTGAGGGAAACTCCTTTACCAGGAGGAGCTGACCGAGGAGGGAAACTCCTTTACCAGGAGGAGCTGACCGAGGAAGGAAACACCTTTACCAGGAGGAGCTGACTGAGGGAAACACCTTTACCAGGAGGAGCTGACTGAGGCAAACACCTTTACCAGGAGGAGCTGACCGAGGAGGGAAACACCTTTACCAGGAGGAGCTGACCGAGGAGGGAAACTCCTTTACCAGGAGGAGCTGACCAAGGGAAACACCTTTACCAGGAGGAGCTGACCGAGGAGGGAAACTCCTTTACCAGGACGTGCTGACCGAGGGAAACACCTTTACCAGGAGGAGCTGACCGAGGAGGGAAACTCCTTTACCAGGAGGAGCTGACTGAGGGATACACCTTTACCAGGAGGAGCTGACTGAGGGAAACTCCTTTACCAGGAGGAGCTGACCGAGGAGGGAAACACCTTTACCAGGAGGAGCTGACTGAGGGAAACTCCTTTACCAGGAGGAGCTGAACGAGGGAAACACCTTTACCAGGAGGAGCTGACCGAGGGAAACACCTTTACCAGGAGGAGCTGACCGAGGGAAACTCCTTTACCAGGAGGAGATGAGTGAGGGAAACACCTTTACCAGGAGGAGCTGAACGAGGAGGGAAACTCCTTTACGAGGAGGAGCTGACCGAGGAGGGAAACTCCTTTACCAGGAGGAGCTGACCGAGGGAAACACCTTTACCAGGAGGAGCTGACTGAGGGAAACTCCTTTACCAGGAGGAGCTGACCGAGGAGGGAAACTCCTTTACCAGGAGGAGCTGACCGAGGAAGGAAACACCTTTACCAGGAGGAGCTGACTGAGGGAAACACCTTTACCAGGAGGAGCTGACTGAGGCAAACACCTTTACCAGGAGGAGCTGAACGAGGAGGGAAACTCCTTTACGAGGAGGAGCTGACCGAGGAGGGAAACTCCTTTACCAGGAGGAGCTGACCGAGGGAAACACCTTTACCAGGAGGAGCTGACTGAGGGAAACTCCTTTACCAGGAGGAGCTGACCGAGGAGGGAAACTCCTTTACCAGGAGGAGCTGACCGAGGAAGGAAACACCTTTACCAGGAGGAGCTGACTGAGGGAAACACCTTTACCAGGAGGAGCTGACTGAGGCAAACACCTTTACCAGGAGGAGCTGACCGAGGAGGGAAACACCTTTACCAGGAGGAGCTGACCGAGGAGGGAAACTCCTTTACCAGGAGGAGCTGACCAAGGGAAACACCTTTACCAGGAGGAGCTGACAGAGGAGGGAAACTCCTTTACCAGGACGTGCTGACCGAGGGAAACACCTTTACCAGGAGGAGCTGACCGAGGAGGGAAACTCCTTTACCAGGAGGAGCTGACTGAGGGATACACCTTTACCAGGAGGAGCTGACTGAGGGAAACTCCTTTACCAGGAGGAGCTGACCGAGGAGGGAAACACCTTTACCAGGAGGAGCTGACTGAGGGAAACTCCTTTACCAGGAGGAGCTGAACGAGGGAAACACCTTTACCAGGAGGAGCTGACCGAGGGAAACACCTTTACCAGGAGGAGCTGACCGAGGGAAACTCCTTTACCAGGAGGAGCTGAGTGAGGGAAACACCTTTACCAGGAGGAGCTGACCGAGGGAAACTCCTTTACCAGGAGGAGCTGAGTGAGGGAAACTCCTTTACCAGGAGGAGCTGACCGAGGAGGGAAACTCCTTTACCAGGAGGAGCTGACCAAGGAGGGAAACTCCTTTACCAGGAGGAGCTGACTGAGGGAAACTCCTTTACCAGGAGGAGCTGACCGAGGAGGGAAACTCCTTTACCAGGAGGAGCTGACCGAGGGAAACTCCTTTACCAGGAGGAGCTGACCGAGGAGGGAAACTCCTTTACCAGGAGGAGCTGACCGAGGGAAACACCTTTACCAGGAGGAGGTGACTGAGGGAAACACCTTTACCAGGAGGAGCTGACCGAGGAGGGAAACACGTTTACCAGGAGGAGCTGACTGAGGGAAGCTCCTTTACCAGGAGGAGCTGACTGAGGAAGAAAACACCTTTACCAGAAGGAGCTGACCGAGGGAATCACCTTTACCAGGAGGAGCTGACCGAGGAGGGAAACTCCTTTTACCAGGAGGAGCTGACCGAGGAGGGAAACACCTTCACCAGGAGGAGCTGACCGAGGAGGGAAACTCCTTTACCAGGAGGAGCTGACTGAGGGAAACACCTTTACCAGGAGGAGCTGACTGAGGGAAACTCCTTTACCAGGAGGAGCTGGCCGAGGAGGGAATCACCTTTACCAGGAGGAGCTGACTGAGGGAAACTCCTTTACCAGGAGGAGCTGACCGAGGAGGGAATCACCTTTACCAGGAGGAGATGACTGAGGGAAAATCCTTTACCAGGAGGAGCTGACCGAGGAGGGAAACACCTTTACCAGGAGGAGCTGACTGAGGGCAACTCCTTTACCGGGAGGAGCTGACCGAGGAGGGAATAACCTTTACCAGGAGGAGCTGACTGAGGGAAACTCCTTTACCAGGAGGAGCTGACCAAGGAGGGAAACACCTTTACCAGGAGGAGCTGACTGAGGGAAACTCCTTTACCAGGAGGAGCTGACCGAGGAGGGAATCAACTTTACCAGGAGGAGCTGACCAAGGAGGGAATCACCTTTACCAGGAGGAGCTGACTGAGGGAAACTCCTTTACCAGGAGGAGCTGACTGAGGGAAACTCCTTTACCAGGAGGAGCTGACCGAGGGAAACTCCTTTACCAGGAGGAGCTGACCGAGGGAAACACCTTTACCAGGAGGAGCTGACTGAGGGAAACACCTTTACCAGGAGGAGCTGACCGAGGGAAACACCTTTACCAGGAGGAGCTGACTGAGGGAAACACCTTTACCAGGAGGAGCTGACCGAGGAGGGAAACACCTTTACCAGGAGGAGCTGACTGAGGGAAACTCCTTTACCAGGAGGAGCTGACTGAGGAAGAAAACACCTTTACCAGGAGGAGCTGACCGAGGAGGGAATCACCTTTACCAGGAGGAGCTGACTGAGGGAAACACCTTTACCAGGAGGAGCTGACCGAGGAGGGAAACACCTTTACCAGGAGGAGCTGACCGAGGAGAGAAAATCCTTTACCAGGAGGAGCTGACCGAGGAGGGAATCACGTTTACCAGGAGGAGCTGACCGAGGAGGGAAACTCCTTTACCAGGAGGAGCTGACCGAGGAGGGAATCACCTTTACCAGGAGGAGCTGACTGAGGGAAACTCCGTTACCAGGAGGAGCTGACTGAGGGAAACTCCTTTACCAGGAGGAGCTGACCGAGGAGGGAATCACCTTTACCAGGAGGAGCTGACCGAGGAGGGAATCACCTTTACCAGGAGGAGCTGACTGAGGGAAACTCCTTTACCAGGAGGAGCTGACCGAGGAGGGAAACTCCTTTACCAGGAGGAGCTGACTGAGGGAAACACCTTTACCAGGAGGAGCTGACTGAGGGAAACTCCTTTACCAGGAGGAGCTGACCGAGGGAAACTCCTTTACCGGGAGGAGCTGACCGAGGAGGGAATCACCTTTACCAGGAGGAGCTGACTGAGGGAAAATCCTTTACCAGGAGGAGCTGACTGAGGAGGGAAACACCTTTACCAGGAGGAGCTGACTGAGGGAAACTCCTTTACTAGGAGGAGCTGACCGAGGAGGGAATCACCTTTACCAGGAGGAGCTGACGGAGGGAAACTCCTTTACCAGGAGGAGCTGACCGAGGAGGGAATCACCTTTTCCAGGAGGAGCTGACTGAGGGAAACACCTTTACCAGGAGGAGCTGGCCGAGGAGGGAATCACCTTTACCAGGAGGAGCTGACTGAGGGAAACTCCTTTACCAGGAGGAGCTGACCGAGGAGGGAATCACCTTTACCAGGAGGAGCTGACAGAGGGAAAATCCTTTACCAGGAGGAGCTGACCGAGGAGGGAAACTCCTTTACCAGGAGGAGCTGACTGAGGGAAACACCTTTACCAGGAGGAGCTGAACGAGGAGGGAAACTCCTTTACGAGGAGGAGCTGACCGAGGAGGGAAACTCCTTTACCAGGAGGAGCTGACCGAGGGAAACACCTTTACCAGGAGGAGCTGACTGAGGGAAACTCCTTTACCAGGAGGAGCTGACCGAGGAGGGAAACCCCTTTACCAGGAGGAACTGACCGAGGAGGGAAACTCCTTTACCAGGAGGAGCTGACCGAGGAAGGAAACACCTTTACCAGGAGGAGCTGACTGAGGGAAACTCCTTTACCAGGAGGAGCTGACCGAGGAGGGAAACACCTTTACCAGGAGGAGCTGACTGAGGTAAACACCTTTACCAGGAGGAGCTGACCGAGGAGGGAAACACCTTTACCAGGAGGAGCTGACTGAGGGATACACCTTTACCAGGAGGAGCTGACCGAGGAGGGAAACTCCTTTACCAGGAGGAGCTGACCGAGGGAAACACCTTTACCAGGAGGAGCTGACCGAGGAGGGAATCACCTTTACCAGGAGGAGCTGACCGAGGGAAACTCCTTTACCAGGAGGACCTGACTGAGGGAAACTCCTTTACCAGGAGGAGCACACTGAGGGAAACTCCTTTACCAGGAGGAGCTGACCGAGGAGCGAAACACCTTTACCAGGAGGAGCTGACCGAGGAGGGAAACACCTTTACCAGGAGGAGCTGACCGAGGGATACACCTTTACCAGGAGGAGCTGACCGAGGGAAACACCTTTACCAGGAGGAGCTGACCGAGGGAAACACCTTTACCAGGAGGAGCTGACCGAGGAGGGAAATTCCTTTACCAGGAGGAGCTGACCGAGGGAAACACCTTTACCAGGAGGTGCTGACCGAGGAGGGAAACTCCATTACCAGGAGGAGCTGACTGAGGGAAACACCTTTACCAGGAGGAGCTGACCGAGGAGGGAAACTCCTTTACCAGGAGGAGCTGACCGAGGGAAACACCTTTACCAGGAGGAGGTGACTGAGGGAAACACCTTTACCAGGAGGAGCTGACCGAGGAGGGAAACTCCTTTACCAGGAGGAGCTGACCGAGGAGGGAAACTCCTTTACCAGGAGGAGCTGACTGAGGGAAACTCCTTTACCAGGAGGAGCTGACCGAGGAGGGAAACACCTTTACCAGGAGGAGCTGACTGAGGGAAACACCTTTACCAGGAGGTGCTGACCAAAGAGGGAAACACCTTTACCAGGAGGAGCTGACTGAGGGAAACTCCTTTACCAGGAGGAGCTGACCGAGGGAAACAACTTTACCAGGAGGAGCTGACTGAGGGAAACTCCCTTACCAGGAGGAGCTGACTGAGGGAAACTCCTTTACCAGGAGGAGCTGACCGAGGAGGGAAACACCTTTACCAGGAGGAGCTGACGGAGGAGGGAAACTCCTTTACCAGGAGGAGCTGACCGAGGGAAACACCTTTACCAGGAGGAGGTGACTGAGGGAAACACCTTTACCAGGAGGAGCTGACCGAGGAGGGAAACTCCTTTGCCAGGAGGAGCTGACTGAGGAGGGAAACTCCTTTACCAGGAGGAGCTGACCGAGGGAAACACCTTTACCAGGAGGAGCTGACCGAGGGAAACACCTTTACCAGGAGGAGGTGACCGAGGAGGGAAACACCTTTACCAGGAGGAGCTGACTGAGGGAAACACCTTTACCAGGAGGAGCTGACCGAGGAGGGAAACACCTTTACCAGGAGGAGCTGACCGAGGGAATCACCTTTACCAGGAGGAGCTGACTGAGGGAAACACCTTTACCAGGAGGAGCTGACTGAGGGAAACTCCTTTACCAGGAGGAGCTGACTGAGGAAGAAAACACCTTTACCAGGAGGAGCTGACCGAGGAGGGAAACTCCTTTACCAGGAGGAGCTGACCGAGGAGGGAAACACCTTCACCAGGAGGAGCTGACCGAGGAAGGAAACTCCTTTACCAGGAGGAGCTGACTGAGGGAAACTCCTTTACCAGGAGGAGCTGGCCGAGGAGGGAATCACCTTTACCAGGAGGAGCTGACTGAGGGTAACTCCTTTACCAGGAGGAGCTGACCAAGGAGGGAATCACCTTTACCAGGAGGAGCTGACTGAGGGAAAATCCTTTACCAGGAGGAGCTGACCGAGGAGGGAAACACCTTTACCAGGAGGAGCTGACTGAGGGAAAATCCTTTACCGGGAGGAGCTGACCGAGGAGGGAATCACCTTTACCAGGAGGAGCTGACTGAGGGAAACTCCTTTACCAGGAGGAGCTGACCAAGGAGGGAAACACCTTTACCAGGAGGAGCTGACTGAGGGAAACTCCTTTACCAGGAGGAGCTGACCAAGGAGGGAATCACCTTTACCAGGAGGAGCTGACAGAGGAGGGAATCACCTTTACCAGGAGGAGCTGACTGAGGGAAAAACCTTTACCAGGAGGAGCTGACTGAGGGAAACTCCTTTACCAGGAGGAGCTGACCGAGGGAAACTCCTTTACCAGAAGGAGCTGACCAAGGAGGGAATCACCTTTACCAAGAGGACCTGACTGAGGGAAACTCCTTTACCAGGAGGAGCTGACCGAGGAGGGAATCACCTTTACCAGGAGGAGCTGACTGAGGGAAACACCTTTACCAGGAGGAGCTGACTGAGGGAAACACCTTTACCAGGAGGAGCTGGACGAGCAGGGAATCACCTTTACCAGGAGGAGCTGACTGAGGGAAAATCCTTTACTAGGAGGAGCTGACCGAGGAGGGAAACTCCTTTACCAGGAGGAGCTGACCGAGGGAAACACCTTTACCAGGATGAGCTGACGGAGGGAAACTCCTTTACCAGGAGGAGCTGACCGAGGAGGGAATCTCCTTTACCAGGAGGAGCTGACCGAGGGAAACTCCTTTACCAGGAGGAGCTGACTGAGGGAAACTCCTTTACCAGGAGGAGCTGACCGAGGAGGGAAACTCCTTTACCAGGAGGAGCTGACTGAGGGAAACTCCTTTACCAGGAGGAGCTGACCGAGGAGGGAAACTCCTTTACCAGGAGGAGCTGACCGAGAGAAACTCCTTTACCAGGAGGAGCTGACTGAGGGAAACTCCTTTACCTGGAGGAGCTGACCGAGGAGGGAAACTCCTTTACCAGGAGGAGCTGACCGAGGGAAACTCCTTTACCAGGAGGAGCTGACCGAGGAGGGAAACTCCTTTACCAGGAGGAGCTGACTGAGGGAAACTCCTTTACCAGGAGGAGCTGACCGAGGAGGGAATCACCTTTACCAGGAGGAGCTGACCGAGGAGGGAATCACCTTTACCAGGAGGAGCTGACTGAGGGAAACTCCTTTACCAGGACGAGCTGACCGAGGAGGGAAACTCCTTTACCAGGAGGAGCTGACTGAGGGAAACACCTTTACCAGGAGGAGCTGACTGAGGGAAACTCCTTTACCAGGAGGAGCTGACCGAGGGAAACTCCTTTACCAGGAGGAGCTGACCGAGGAGGGAATCACCTTTACCAGGAGGAGCTGACTGAGGGAAACTCCTTTACCAGGAGGAGATGACCGAGGAGGGAATCACCTTTACCAGGAGGAGCTGACTGAGGGAAACACCTTTACCAGGAGGAGCTGACCGAGGAGGGAAACACCTTTACCAGGAGGAGCTGACCGAGGAGAGAAAATCCTTTACCAGGAGGAGCTGACCGAGGAGGGAATCACCTTTACCAGGAGGAGCTGACCGAGGAGGGAAACTCCTTTACCAGGAGGAGCTGACCGAGGAGGGAATCACCTTTACCAGGAGGAGCTGACTGAGGGAAACTCCGTTACCAGGAGGAGCTGACTGAGGGAAACTCCTTTACCAGGAGGAGCTGACCGAGGAGGGAATCACCTTTACCAGGAGGAGCTGACCGAGGAGGGAATCACCTTTACCAGGAGGAGCTGACTGAGGGAAACTCCTTTACCAGGAGGAGCTGACCGAGGAGGGAAACTCCTTTACCAGGAGGAGCTGACTGAGGGAAACACCTTTACCAGGAGGAGCTGACTGAGGGAAACACCTTTACCAGGAAGAGCTGACCGAGGAGGGAAACACCTTTACCAGGATGAGCTGACCGAGGAGGGAAACTCCTTTACCAGGAGGAGCTGACCGAGGGAAACACCTTTACCAGGAGGAGGTGACTGAGGGAAACACCTTTACCAGGAGGAGCTGACCGAGGAGGGAAACTCCTTTACCAGGAGGAGCTGACTGAGGAGGGAAACTCCTTTACCAGGAGGAGCTGACCGAGGGAAACACCTTTACCAGGAGGAGCTGACCGAGGGAAACACCTTTACCAGGAGGAGGTGACTGAGGGAAACACCTTTACCAGGAAGAGCTGACCGAGGAGGGAAACACCTTTACCAGGATGAGCTGACCGAGGAGGGAATCACCTTTACCAGGAGGAGCTGACTGAGGGAAACACCTTTACCAGGAGGAGCTGACCGAGGAGGGAATCACCTTTACCAGGAGGAGCTGACTGAGGGAAACACCTTTACCAGGAGGAGCTGACCGAGGAGGGAATCACCTTTACCAGGAGGAGCTGACTGAGGGAAACACCTTTACCAGGAGGAGCTGACCGAGGAGGGAAACACCTTTACCAGGAGGAGCTGACTGAGGGAAACTCCTTTACCAGGAGGAGCTGACTGAGGAAGAAAACACCTTTACCAGGAGGAGCTGACTGAGGGAAACTCCTTTAGCAGCAGGAGCTGACCAAGCAGGGAAACACCTTTACCAGGAGGAGCTGACCGAGGAGCGAAACACCTTTACCAGGAGGAGCTGACCGAGGAGGGAAACACCTTTACCAGGAGGAGCTGACCGAGGGATACACCTTTACCAGGAGGAGCTGACCGAGGGAAACACCTTTACCAGGAGGAGCTGACCGAGGGAAACACCTTTACCAGGAGGAGCTGACCGAGGAGGGAAATTCCTTTACCAGGAGGAGCTGACCGAGGGAAACACCTTTACCAGGAGGTGCTGACCGAGGAGGGAAACTCCTTTACCAGGAGGAGCTGACTGAGGGAAACACCTTTACCAGGAGGAGCTGACCGAGGAGGGAAACTCCTTTACCAGGAGGAGCTGACCGAGGGAAACACCTTTACCAGGAGGAGGTGACTGAGGGAAACACCTTTACCAGGAGGAGCTGACCGAGGAGGGAAACTCCTTTACCAGGAGGAGCTGACCGAGGAGGGAATCACCTTTACCAGGAGGAGCTGACGGAGGGAAACTCCTTTACCAGGAGGAGCTGACCGAGGAGGGAAACACCTTTACCAGGAGGAGCTGACCGAGGAGGGAAACTCCTTTACCAGGAGGAGCTGACTGAGGAGGGAAACTCCTTTACCAGGAGGAGCTGACCGAGGGAAACACCTTTACCAGGAGGAGCTGACCGAGGGAAACACCTTTACCAGGAGGAGGTGACTGAGGGAAACACCTTTACCAGGATGAGCTGACCGAGGAGGGAATCACCTTTACCAGGAGGAGCTGACCGAGGAGGGAAACACCTTTACCAGGATGAGCTGACCGAGGAGGGAATCACCTTTACCAGGAGGAGCTGACTGAGGGAAACACCTTTACCAGGAGGAGCTGACCGAGGAGGGAAACACCTTTACCAGGAGGAGCTGACTGAGGGAAACTCCTTTACCAGGAGGAGCTGACTGAGGAAGAAAACACCTTTACCAGGAGGAGCTGACTGAGGGAAACTCCTTTAGCAGCAGGAGCTGACCAAGCAGGGAAACACCTTTACCAGGAGGAGCTGACTGAGGGAAACTCCTTTACCAGGAGGAGCTGACCGAGGAGGGAATCACCTTTACCAGGAGGAGCTGACCGAGGAGGGAATCACCTTTACCAGGAGGAGCTGACTGAGGGAAACTCCTTTACCAGGACGAGCTGACCGAGGAGGGAAACTCCTTTACCAGGAGGAGCTGACTGAGGGAAACACCTTTACCAGGAGGAGCTGACTGAGGGAAACTCCTTTACCAGGAGGAGCTGACCGAGGGAAACTCCTTTACCAGGAGGAGCTGACCGAGGAGGGAATCACCTTTACCAGGAGGAGCTGACTGAGGGAAACTCCTTTACCAGGAGGAGATGACCGAGGAGGGAATCACCTTTACCAGGAGGAGCTGACTGAGGGAAACACCTTTACCAGGAGGAGCTGACCGAGGAGGGAAACACCTTTACCAGGAGGAGCTGACGGAGGAGAGAAAATCCTTTACCAGGAGGAGCTGACCGAGGAGGGAATCACCTTTACCAGGAGGACCTGACCGAGGAGGGAAACTCCTTTACCAGGAGGAGCTGACCGAGGAGGGAATCACCTTTACCAGGAGGAGCTGACTGAGGGAAACTCCTTTACCAGGAGGAGCTGACTGAGGGAAACTCCTTTACCAGGAGGAGCTGACCGAGGAGGGAATCACCTTTACCAGGAGGAGCTGACCGAGGAGGGAATCACCTTTACCAGGAGGAGCTGACTGAGGGAAACTCCTTTACCAGGAGGAGCTGACCGAGGAGGGAAACTCCTTTACCAGGAGGAGCTGACTGAGGGAAACACCTTTACCAGGAGGAGCTGACTGAGGGAAACTCCTTTACCAGGAGGAGCTGACCAAGGGAAACTCCTTTACCGGGAGGAGCTGACCGAGGAGGGAATCACCTTTACCAGGAGGAGCTGACTGAGGGAAAATCCTTTACCAGGAGGAGCTGACTGAGGAGGGAAACACCTTTACCAGGAGGAGCTGACTGAGGGAAACTCCTTTACTAGGAGGAGCTGACCGAGGAGGGAATCACCTTTACCAGGAGGAGCTGACGGAGGGAAACTCCTTTACCAGGAGGAGCTGACCGAGGAGGGAATCACCTTTTCCAGGAGGAGCTGACTGAGGGAAACACCTTTACCAGGAGGAGCTGACTGAGGGAAACACCTTTACCAGGAGGAGCTGACTGAGGGAAACACCTTTACCAGGAGGAGCTGACCGAGGAGGGAATCACCTTTACCAGGAGGAGCTGACCGAGGAGGGAAACTCCTTTACCAGGAGGAGCTGGCCGAGGAGGGAATCACCTTTACCAGGAGGAGCTGACTGAGGGAAACTCCTTTACCAGGAGGAGCTGACCGAGGAGGGAATCACCTTTACCAGGAGGAGCTGACAGAGGGAAAATCCTTTACCAGGAGGAGCTGACCGAGGAGGGAAACTCCTTTACCAGGAGGAGCTGACTGAGGGAAACACCTTTACCAGGAGGAGCTGAACGAGGAGGGAAACTCCTTTACGAGGAGGAGCTGACCGAGGAGGGAAACTCCTTTACCAGGAGGAGCTGACCGAGGGAAACACCTTTACCAGGAGGAGCAGACTGAGGGAAACTCCTTTACCAGGAGGAGCTGACCGAGGAGGGAAACTCCTTTACCAGGAGGAACTGACCGAGGAGGGAAACTCCTTTACCAGGAGGAGCTGACCGAGGAAGGAAACACCTTTACCAGGAGGAGCTGACTGAGGGAAACTCCTTTACCAGGAGGAGCTGACCGAGGAGGGAAACACCTTTACCAGGAGGAGCTGACTGAGGTAAACACCTTTACCAGGAGGAGCTGACCGAGGAGGGAAACACCTTTACCAGGAGGAGCTGACTGAGGGATACACCTTTACCAGGAGGAGCTGACCGAGGAGGGAATCTCCTTTACCAGGAGGAGCTGACCGAGGGAAACACCTTTACCAGGAGGAGCTGACTGAGGAGGGAATCACCTTTACCAGGAGGAGCTGACCGAGGAGGGAATCACCTTTACCAGGAGGAGCTGACTGAGGGAAACTCCTTTACCAGGAGGAGCTGACCGAGGAGGGAATCACCTTTACCAGGAGGAGCTGACCGAGGAGGGAATCACCTTTACCAGGAGGAGCTGACTGAGGGAAACTCCTTTACCAGGACGAGCTGACCGAGGAGGGAAACTCCTTTACCAGGAGGAGCTGACTGAGGGAAACACCTTTACCAGGAGGAGCTGACTGAGGGAAACTCCTTTACCAGGAGGAGCTGACCGAGGGAAACTCCTTTACCAGGAGGAGCTGACCGAGGAGGGAATCACCTTTACCAGGAGGAGCTGACTGAGGGAAACTCCTTTACCAGGAGGAGCTGACCGAGGAGGGAATCACCTTTACCAGGAGGAGCTGACTGAGGGAAACACCTTTACCAGGAGGAGCTGACCGAGGAGGGAATCACCTTTACCAGGAGGAGCTGACTGAGGGAAACTCCTTTACCAGGACGAGCTGACCGAGGAGGGAAACTCCTTTACCAGGAGGAGCTGACTGAGGGAAACACCTTTACCAGGAGGAGCTGACTGAGGGAAACTCCTTTACCAGGAGGAGCTGACCGAGGGAAACTCCTTTACCAGGAGGAGCTGACCGAGGAGGGAATCACCTTTACCAGGAGGAGCTGACTGAGGGAAACTCCTTTACCAGGAGGAGATGACCGAGGAGGGAATCACCTTTACCAGGAGGAGCTGACTGAGGGAAACACCTTTACCAGGAGGAGCTGACCGAGGAGGGAAACACCTTTACCAGGAGGAGCTGACCGAGGAGAGAAAATCCTTTACCAGGAGGAGCTGACCGAGGAGGGAATCACCTTTACCAGGAGGAGCTGACCGAGGAGGGAAACTCCTTTACCAGGAGGAGCTGACCGAGGAGGGAATCACCTTTACCAGGAGGAGCTGACTGAGGGAAACTCCGTTACCAGGAGGAGCTGACTGAGGGAAACTCCTTTACCAGGAGGAGCTGACCGAGGAGGGAATCACCTTTACCAGGAGGAGCTGACCGAGGAGGGAATCACCTTTACCAGGAGGAGCTGACTGAGGGAAACTCCTTTACCAGGAGGAGCTGACCGAGGAGGGAAACTCCTTTACCAGGAGGAGCTGACTGAGGGAAACACCTTTACCAGGAGGAGCTGACTGAGGGAAACTCCTTTACCAGGAGGAGCTGACCGAGGGAAACTCCTTTACCGGGAGGAGCTGACCGAGGAGGGAATCACCTTTACCAGGAGGAGCTGACTGAGGGAAAATCCTTTACCAGGAGGAGCTGACTGAGGAGGGAAACACCTTTACCAGGAGGAGCTGACTGAGGGAAACTCCTTTACCAGGAGGAGCTGACCGAGGAGGGAAACTCCTTTACCAGGAGGAGCTGACTGAGGGAAACACCTTTACCAGGAGGAGCTGACTGAGGGAAACACCTTTACCAGGAAGAGCTGACCGAGGAGGGAAACACCTTTACCAGGATGAGCTGACCGAGGAGGGAAACTCCTTTACCAGGAGGAGCTGACCGAGGGAAACACCTTTACCAGGAGGAGGTGACTGAGGGAAACACCTTTACCAGGAGGAGCTGACCGAGGAGGGAAACTCCTTTACCAGGAGGAGCTGACTGAGGAGGGAAACTCCTTTACCAGGAGGAGCTGACCGAGGGAAACACCTTTACCAGGAGGAGCTGACCGAGGGAAACACCTTTACCAGGAGGAGGTGACTGAGGGAAACACCTTTACCAGGAAGAGCTGACCGAGGAGGGAAACACCTTTACCAGGATGAGCTGACCGAGGAGGGAATCACCTTTACCAGGAGGAGCTGACTGAGGGAAACACCTTTACCAGGAGGAGCTGACCGAGGAGGGAATCACCTTTACCAGGAGGAGCTGACTGAGGGAAACACCTTTACCAGGAGGAGCTGACCGAGGAGGGAATCACCTTTACCAGGAGGAGCTGACTGAGGGAAACACCTTTACCAGGAGGAGCTGACCGAGGAGGGAAACACCTTTACCAGGAGGAGCTGACTGAGGGAAACTCCTTTACCAGGAGGAGCTGACTGAGGAAGAAAACACCTTTACCAGGAGGAGCTGACTGAGGGAAACTCCTTTAGCAGCAGGAGCTGACCAAGCAGGGAAACACCTTTACCAGGAGGAGCTGACCGAGGGAAACACCTTTACCAGGAGGAGGTGACTGAGGGAAACACCTTTACCAGGATGAGCTGACCGAGGAGGGAATCACCTTTACCAGGAGGAGCTGACCGAGGAGGGAAACACCTTTACCAGGATGAGCTGACCGAGGAGGGAATCACCTTTACCAGGAGGAGCTGACTGAGGGAAACACCTTTACCAGGAGGAGCTGACCGAGGAGGGAAACACCTTTACCAGGAGGAGCTGACTGAGGGAAACTCCTTTACCAGGAGGAGCTGACTGAGGAAGAAAACACCTTTACCAGGAGGAGCTGACTGAGGGAAACTCCTTTAGCAGCAGGAGCTGACCAAGCAGGGAAACACCTTTACCAGGAGGAGCTGACTGAGGGAAACTCCTTTACCAGGAGGAGCTGACCGAGGAGGGAATCACCTTTACCAGGAGGAGCTGACCGAGGAGGGAATCACCTTTACCAGGAGGAGCTGACTGAGGGAAACTCCTTTACCAGGACGAGCTGACCGAGGAGGGAAACTCCTTTACCAGGAGGAGCTGACTGAGGGAAACACCTTTACCAGGAGGAGCTGACTGAGGGAAACTCCTTTACCAGGAGGAGCTGACCGAGGGAAACTCCTTTACCAGGAGGAGCTGACCGAGGAGGGAATCACCTTTACCAGGAGGAGCTGACTGAGGGAAACTCCTTTACCAGGAGGAGATGACCGAGGAGGGAATCACCTTTACCAGGAGGAGCTGACTGAGGGAAACACCTTTACCAGGAGGAGCTGACCGAGGAGGGAAACACCTTTACCAGGAGGAGCTGACGGAGGAGAGAAAATCCTTTACCAGGAGGAGCTGACCGAGGAGGGAATCACCTTTACCAGGAGGACCTGACCGAGGAGGGAAACTCCTTTACCAGGAGGAGCTGACCGAGGAGGGAATCACCTTTACCAGGAGGAGCTGACTGAGGGAAACTCCTTTACCAGGAGGAGCTGACTGAGGGAAACTCCTTTACCAGGAGGAGCTGACCGAGGAGGGAATCACCTTTACCAGGAGGAGCTGACCGAGGAGGGAATCACCTTTACCAGGAGGAGCTGACTGAGGGAAACTCCTTTACCAGGAGGAGCTGACCGAGGAGGGAAACTCCTTTACCAGGAGGAGCTGACTGAGGGAAACACCTTTACCAGGAGGAGCTGACTGAGGGAAACTCCTTTACCAGGAGGAGCTGACCGAGGGAAACTCCTTTACCGGGAGGAGCTGACCGAGGAGGGAATCACCTTTACCAGGAGGAGCTGACTGAGGGAAAATCCTTTACCAGGAGGAGCTGACTGAGGAGGGAAACACCTTTACCAGGAGGAGCTGACTGAGGGAAACTCCTTTACTAGGAGGAGCTGACCGAGGAGGGAATCACCTTTACCAGGAGGAGCTGACGGAGGGAAACTCCTTTACCAGGAGGAGCTGACCGAGGAGGGAATCACCTTTTCCAGGAGGAGCTGACTGAGGGAAACACCTTTACCAGGAGGAGCTGACTGAGGGAAACACCTTTACCAGGAGGAGCTGACTGAGGGAAACACCTTTACCAGGAGGAGCTGACCGAGGAGGGAATCACCTTTACCAGGAGGAGCTGACCGAGGAGGGAAACTCCTTTACCAGGAGGAGCTGGCCGAGGAGGGAATCACCTTTACCAGGAGGAGCTGACTGAGGGAAACTCCTTTACCAGGAGGAGCTGACCGAGGAGGGAATCACCTTTACCAGGAGGAGCTGACTGAGGAGGGAAACTACTTTACCAGGAGGAGCTGACTGAGGGAAACACCTTTACCAGGAGGAGCTGAACGAGGAGGGAAACTCCTTTACGAGGAGGAGCTGACCGAGGAGGGAAACTCCTTTACCAGGAGGAGCTGACCGAGGGAAACACCTTTACCAGGAGGAGCAGACTGAGGGAAACTCCTTTACCAGGAGGAGCTGACCGAGGAGGGAAACTCCTTTACCAGGAGGAACTGACCGAGGAGGGAAACTCCTTTACCAGGAGGAGCTGACCGAGGAAGGAAACACCTTTACCAGGAGGAGCTGACTGAGGGAAACTCCTTTACCAGGAGGAGCTGACCGAGGAGGGAAACACCTTTACCAGGAGGAGCTGACTGAGGTAAACACCTTTACCAGGAGGAGCTGACCGAGGAGGGAAACACCTTTACCAGGAGGAGCTGACTGAGGGATACACCTTTACCAGGAGGAGCTGACCGAGGAGGGAATCTCCTTTACCAGGAGGAGCTGACCGAGGGAAACACCTTTACCAGGAGGAGCTGACTGAGGAGGGAATCACCTTTACCAGGAGGAGCTGACCGAGGAGGGAATCACCTTTACCAGGAGGAGCTGACTGAGGGAAACTCCTTTACCAGGAGGAGCTGACCGAGGAGGGAATCACCTTTACCAGGAGGAGCTGACCGAGGAGGGAATCACCTTTACCAGGAGGAGCTGACTGAGGGAAACTCCTTTACCAGGACGAGCTGACCGAGGAGGGAAACTCCTTTACCAGGAGGAGCTGACTGAGGGAAACACCTTTACCAGGAGGAGCTGACTGAGGGAAACTCCTTTACCAGGAGGAGCTGACCGAGGGAAACTCCTTTACCAGGAGGAGCTGACCGAGGAGGGAATCACCTTTACCAGGAGGAGCTGACTGAGGGAAACTCCTTTACCAGGAGGAGCTGACCGAGGAGGGAATCACCTTTACCAGGAGGAGCTGACTGAGGGAAACACCTTTACCAGGAGGAGCTGACCGAGGAGGGAATCACCTTTACCAGGAGGAGCTGACTGAGGGAAACTCCTTTACCAGGACGAGCTGACCGAGGAGGGAAACTCCTTTACCAGGAGGAGCTGACTGAGGGAAACACCTTTACCAGGAGGAGCTGACTGAGGGAAACTCCTTTACCAGGAGGAGCTGACCGAGGGAAACTCCTTTACCAGGAGGAGCTGACCGAGGAGGGAATCACCTTTACCAGGAGGAGCTGACTGAGGGAAACTCCTTTACCAGGAGGAGATGACCGAGGAGGGAATCACCTTTACCAGGAGGAGCTGACTGAGGGAAACACCTTTACCAGGAGGAGCTGACCGAGGAGGGAAACACCTTTACCAGGAGGAGCTGACCGAGGAGAGAAAATCCTTTACCAGGAGGAGCTGACCGAGGAGGGAATCACCTTTACCAGGAGGAGCTGACCGAGGAGGGAAACTCCTTTACCAGGAGGAGCTGACCGAGGAGGGAATCACCTTTACCAGGAGGAGCTGACTGAGGGAAACTCCGTTACCAGGAGGAGCTGACTGAGGGAAACTCCTTTACCAGGAGGAGCTGACCGAGGAGGGAATCACCTTTACCAGGAGGAGCTGACCGAGGAGGGAATCACCTTTACCAGGAGGAGCTGACTGAGGGAAACTCCTTTACCAGGAGGAGCTGACCGAGGAGGGAAACTCCTTTACCAGGAGGAGCTGACTGAGGGAAACACCTTTACCAGGAGGAGCTGACTGAGGGAAACTCCTTTACCAGGAGGAGCTGACCGAGGGAAACTCCTTTACCGGGAGGAGCTGACCGAGGAGGGAATCACCTTTACCAGGAGGAGCTGACTGAGGGAAAATCCTTTACCAGGAGGAGCTGACTGAGGAGGGAAACACCTTTACCAGGAGGAGCTGACTGAGGGAAACTCCTTTACTAGGAGGAGCTGACCGAGGAGGGAATCACCTTTACCAGGAGGAGCTGACGGAGGGAAACTCCTTTACCAGGAGGAGCTGACCGAGGAGGGAATCACCTTTTCCAGGAGGAGCTGACTGAGGGAAACACCTTTACCAGGAGGAGCTGGCCGAGGAGGGAATCACCTTTACCAGGAGGAGCTGACTGAGGGAAACTCCTTTACCAGGAGGAGCTGACCGAGGAGGGAATCACCTTTACCAGGAGGAGCTGACAGAGGGAAAATCCTTTACCAGGAGGAGCTGACCGAGGAGGGAAACTCCTTTACCAGGAGGAGCTGACTGAGGGAAACACCTTTACCAGGAGGAGCTGAACGAGGAGGGAAACTCCTTTACGAGGAGGAGCTGACCGAGGAGGGAAACTCCTTTACCAGGAGGAGCTGACCGAGGGAAACACCTTTACCAGGAGGAGCTGACTGAGGGAAACTCCTTTACCAGGAGGAGCTGACCGAGGAGGGAAACCCCTTTACCAGGAGGAACTGACCGAGGAGGGAAACTCCTTTACCAGGAGGAGCTGACCGAGGAAGGAAACACCTTTACCAGGAGGAGCTGACTGAGGGAAACTCCTTTACCAGGAGGAGCTGAACGAGGAGGGAAACACCTTTACCAGGAGGAGCTGACTGAGGTAAACACCTTTACCAGGAGGAGCTGACCGAGGAGGGAAACACCTTTACCAGGAGGAGCTGACTGAGGGATACACCTTTACCAGGAGGAGCTGACCGAGGAGGGAAACTCCTTTACCAGGAGGAGCTGACCGAGGGAAACACCTTTACCAGGAGGAGCTGACCGAGGAGGGAATCACCTTTACCAGGAGGAGCTGACCGAGGGAAACTCCTTTACCAGGAGGACCTGACTGAGGGAAACTCCTTTACCAGGAGGAGCACACTGAGGGAAACTCCTTTACCAGGAGGAGCTGACCGAGGAGCGAAACACCTTTACCAGGAGGAGCTGACCGAGGAGGGAAACACCTTTACCAGGAGGAGCTGACCGAGGAGGGAAACACCTTTACCAGGAGGAGCTGACCGAGGAGGGAAACACCTTTACCAGGAGGAGCTGACCGAGGGATACACCTTTACCAGGAGGAGCTGACCGAGGGAAACACCTTTACCAGGAGGAGCTGACCGAGGAGGGAAATTCCTTTACCAGGAGGAGCTGACCGAGGGAAACACCTTTACCAGGAGGTGCTGACCGAGGAGGGAAACTCCTTTACCAGGAGGAGCTGACTGAGGGAAACACCTTGACCAGGAGGAGCTGACCGAGGAGGGAAACTCCTTTACCAGGAGGAGCTGACCGAGGGAAACACCTTTACCAGGAGGAGGTGACTGAGGGAAACACCTTTACCAGGAGGAGCTGACCGAGGAGGGAAACTCCTTTACCAGGAGGAGCTGACCGAGGAGGGAAACTCCTTTACCAGGAGGAGCTGACTGAGGGAAACTCCTTTACCAGGAGGAGCTGACCGAGGAGGGAAACACCTTTACCAGGAGGAGCTGACTGAGGGAAACACCTTTACCAGGAGGTGCTGACCGAAGAGGGAAACACCTTTACCAGGAGGAGCTGACTGAGGGAAACTCCTTTACCAGGAGGAGCTGACCGAGGGAAACAACTTTACCAGGAGGAGCTGACTGAGGGAAACTCCTTTACCAGGAGGAGCTGACTGAGGGAAACTCCTTTACCAGGAGGAGCTGACCGAGGAGGGAAACACCTTTACCAGGAGGAGCTGACGGAGGAGGGAAACTCCTTTACCAGGAGGAGCTGACCGAGGGAAACACCTTTACCAGGAGGAGGTGACTGAGGGAAACACCTTTACCAGGAGGAGCTGACCGAGGAGGGAAACTCCTTTACCAGGAGGAGCTGACTGAGGAGGGAAACTCCTTTACCAGGAGGAGCTGACCGAGGGAAACACCTTTACCAGGAGGAGCTGACCGAGGGAAACACCTTTACCAGGAGGAGGTGACTGAGGGAAACACCTTTACCAGGAAGAGCTGACCGAGGAGGGAAACACCTTTACCAGGATGAGCTGACCGAGGAGGGAATCACCTTTACCAGGAGGAGCTGACCGAGGAGGGAAACACCTTTACCAGGATGAGCTGACCGAGGAGGGAATCACCTTTACCAGGAGGAGCTGACTGAGGGAAACACCTTTACCAGGAGGAGCTGACCGAGGAGGGAAACACCTTTACCAGGAGGAGCTGACCGAGGAGGGAAACACCTTTACCAGGAGGAGCTGACTGAGGAAGAAAACACCTTTACCAGGAGGAGCTGACCGAGGAGGGAAACTCCTTTACCAGGAGGAGCTGACCGAGGAGGGAAACACCTTCACCAGGAGGAGCTGACCGAGGAAGGAAACTCCTTTACCAGGAGGAGCTGACTGAGGGAAACTCCTTTACCAGGAGGAGCTGGCCGAGGAGGGAATCACCTTTACCAGGAGGAGCTGACTGAGGGAAACTCCTTTACCAGGAGGAGCTGACCGAGGAGGGAATCACCTTTACCAGGAGGAGCTGACTGAGGGAAAATCCTTTACCGGGAGGAGCTGACCAAGGAGGGAAACACCTTTACCAGGAGGAGCTGACTGAGGGAAACTCCTTTACCAGGAGGAGCTGACCGAGGAGGGAATCACCTTTACCAGGAGGAGCTGACAGAGGAGGGAATCACCTTTACCAGGAGGAGCTGACTGAGGGAATCACCTTTACCAGGAGGAGCTGACTGAGGGAAAAACCTTTACCAGGAGGAGCTGACTGAGGGAAACTCCTTTACCAGGAGGAGCTGACCGAGGGAAACTCCTTTACCAGAAGGAGCTGACCAAGGAGGGAATCACCTTTACCAAGAGGACCTGACTGAGGGAAACTCCTTTACCAGGAGGAGCTGACCGAGGAGGGAATCACCTTTACCAGGAGGAGCTGACTGAGGGAAACACCTTTACCAGGAGGAGCTGACTGAGGGAAACACCTTTACCAGGAGGAGCTGACTGAGGGAAACACCTTTACCAGGAGGAGCTGACTGAGGGAAACACCTTTACCAGGAGGAGCTGGCCGAGCAGGGAATCACCTTTACCAGGAGGAGCTGACTGAGGGAAAATCCTTTACTAGGAGGAGCTGACCGAGGAGGGAAACTCCTTTACCAGGAGGAGCTGACCGAGGGAAACACCTTTACCAGGATGAGCTGACGGAGGGAAACTCCTTTACCAGGAGGAGCTGACCGAGGAGGGAATCTCCTTTACCAGGATGAGCTGACCGAGGAGGGAATCACCTTTACCAGGAGGAGCTGACCGAGGAGGGAAACACCTTTACCAGGAGGAGCTGACTGAGGGAAACACCTTTACCAGGAGGAGCTGACCGAGGAGGGAAACACCTTTACCAGGAGGAACTGACTGAGGAAGAAAACACCTTTACCAGGAGGAGCTGACCGAGGAGGGAAACTCCTTTACCAGGAGGAGCTGACCGAGGAGGGAAACACCTTCACCAGGAGGAGCTGACCGAGGAAGGAAACTCCTTTACCAGGAGGAGCTGACTGAGGGAAACTCCTTTACCAGGAGGAGCTGGCCGAGGAGGGAATCACCTTTACCAGGAGGAGCTGACTGAGGGAAACTCCTTTACCAGGAGGAGCTGACCGAGGAGGGAATCACCTTTACCAGGAGGAGCTGACTGAGGGAAAATCCTTTACCGGGAGGAGCTGACCAAGGAGGGAAACACCTTTACCAGGAGGAGCTGACTGAGGGAAACTCCTTTACCAGGAGGAGCTGACCGAGGAGGGAATCACCTTTACCAGGAGGAGCTGACAGAGGAGGGAATCACCTTTACCAGGAGGAGCTGACTGAGGGAATCACCTTTACCAGGAGGAGCTGACTGAGGGAAAAACCTTTACCAGGAGGAGCTGACTGAGGGAAACTCCTTTACCAGGAGGAGCTGACCGAGGGAAACTCCTTTACCAGAAGGAGCTGACCAAGGAGGGAATCACCTTTACCAAGAGGACCTGACTGAGGGAAACTCCTTTACCAGGAGGAGCTGACCGAGGAGGGAATCACCTTTACCAGGAGGAGCTGACTGAGGGAAACACCTTTACCAGGAGGAGCTGACTGAGGGAAACACCTTTACCAGGAGGAGCTGGCCGAGCAGGGAATCACCTTTACCAGGAGGAGCTGACTGAGGGAAAATCCTTTACTAGGAGGAGCTGACCGAGGAGGGAAACTCCTTTACCAGGAGGAGCTGACCGAGGGAAACACCTTTACCAGGATGAGCTGACGGAGGGAAACTCCTTTACCAGGAGGAGCTGACCGAGGAGGGAATCTCCTTTACCAGGAGGAGCTGACCGAGGGAAACTCCTTTACCAGGAGGAGCTGACTGAGGGAAACTCCTTTACCAGGAGGAGCTGACCGAGGAGGGAAACTCCTTTACCAGGAGGAGCTGACTGAGGGAAACTCCTTTACCAGGAGGAGCTGACCGAGGAGGGAAACTCCTTTACCAGGAGGAGCTGACCGAGAGAAACTCCTTTACCAGGAGGAGCTGACTGAGGGAAACTCCTTTACCTGGAGGAGCTGACCGAGGAGGGAAACTCCTTTACCAGGAGGAGCTGACCGAGGGAAACTCCTTTACCAGGAGGAGCTGACCGAGGAGGGAAACTCCTTTACCAGGAGGAGCTGACTGAGGGAAACTCCTTTACCAGGAGGAGCTGACCGAGGAGGGAAACTCCTTTACCAGGAGGAGCTGACTGAGGGAAACACCTTTACCAGGAGGAGCTGACTGAGGGAAACTCCTTTACCAGGAGGAGCTGACCGAGGGAAACTCCTTTACCAGGAGGAGCTGACCGAGGAGGGAATCACCTTTACCAGGAGGAGCTGACTGAGGGAAACTCCTTTACCAGGAGGAGATGACCGAGGAGGGAATCACCTTTACCAGGAGGAGCTGACTGAGGGAAACACCTTTACCAGGAGGAGCTGACCGAGGAGGGAAACACCTTTACCAGGAGGAGCTGACCGAGGAGAGAAAATCCTTTACCAGGAGGAGCTGACCGAGGAGGGAATCACCTTTACCAGGAGGAGCTGACCGAGGAGGGAAACTCCTTTACCAGGAGGAGCTGACCGAGGAGGGAATCACCTTTACCAGGAGGAGCTGACTGAGGGAAACTCCGTTACCAGGAGGAGCTGACTGAGGGAAACTCCTTTACCAGGAGGAGCTGACCGAGGAGGGAATCACCTTTACCAGGAGGAGCTGACTGAGGGAAACTCCTTTACCAGGAGGAGCTGACCGAGGAGGGAATCACCTTTACCAGGAGGAGCTGACTGAGGGAAACTCCTTTACCAGGAGGAGCTGACCGAGGAGGGAAACTCCTTTACCAGGAGGAGCTGACTGAGGGAAACACCTTTACCAGGAGGAGCTGACTGAGGGAAACACTTTTACCAGGAAGAGCTGACCGAGGAGGGAAACACCTTTACCAGGATGAGCTGACCGAGGAGGGAAACTCCTTTACCAGGAGGAGCTGACCGAGGGAAACACCTTTACCAGGAGGAGGTGACTGAGGGAAACACCTTTACCAGGAGGAGCTGACCGAGGAGGGAAACTCCTTTACCAGGAGGAGCTGACTGAGGAGGGAAACTCCTTTACCAGGAGGAGCTGACCGAGGGAAACACCTTTACCAGGAGGAGCTGACCGAGGGAAACACCTTTACCAGGAGGAGGTGACTGAGGGAAACACCTTTACCAGGAAGAGCTGACCGAGGAGGGAAACACCTTTACCAGGATGAGCTGACCGAGGAGGGAATCACCTTTACCAGGAGGAGCTGACCGAGGAGGGAAACACCTTTACCAGGAGGAGCTGACTGAGGAAGAAAACACCTTTACCAGGAGGAGCTGACCGAGGAGGGAAACACCTTTACCAGGATGAGCTGACTGAGGAAGAAAACACCTTTACCAGGAGGAGCTGACCGAGGAGGGAAACACCTTTACCAGGATGAGCTGACCGAGGAGGGAAACACCTTTACCAGGAGGAGCTGACTGAGGGAAACTCCTTTACCAGGAGGAGCTGACTGAGGAAGAAAACACCTTTACCAGGAGGAGCTGACTGAGGGAAACTCCTTTAGCAGCAGGAGCTGACCGAGGAGGGAATCACCTTTACCAGGAGGAGCTGACCGAGGAGGGAATCACCTTTACCAGGAGGAGCTGACCGAGGAGGGAATCACCTTTACCAGGAGGAGCTGACTGAGGGAAACTCCTTTACCAGGACGAGCTGACCGAGGAGGGAAACTCCTTTACCAGGAGGAGCTGACTGAGGGAAACACCTTTACCAGGAGGAGCTGACTGAGGGAAACTCCTTTACCAGGAGGAGCTGACCGAGGGAAACTCCTTTACCAGGAGGAGCTGACCGAGGAGGGAATCACCTTTACCAGGAGGAGCTGACTGAGGGAAACTCCTTTACCAGGAGGAGATGACCGAGGAGGGAATCACCTTTACCAGGAGGAGCTGACTGAGGGAAACACCTTTACCAGGAGGAGCTGACCGAGGAGGGAAACACCTTTACCAGGAGGAGCTGACGGAGGAGAGAAAATCCTTTACCAGGAGGAGCTGACCGAGGAGGGAATCACCTTTACCAGGAGGACCTGACCGAGGAGGGAAACTCCTTTACCAGGAGGAGCTGACCGAGGAGGGAATCACCTTTACCAGGAGGAGCTGACTGAGGGAAACTCCTTTACCAGGAGGAGCTGACTGATGTAAACTCCTTTACCAGGAGGAGCTGACCGAGGAGAGAATCACCTTTACCAGGAGGAGCTGACCGAGGAGGGAATCACCTTTACCAGGAGGAGCTGACTGAGGGAAACTCCTTTACCAGGAGGAGCTGACCGAGGAGGGAAACTCCTTTACCAGGAGGAGCTGACTGAGGGAAACACCTTTACCAGGAGGAGCTGACTGAGGGAAACTCCTTTACCAGGAGGAGCTGACCGAGGGAAACTCCTTTACCAGGAGGAGCTGACCGAGGAGGGAATCACCTTTACCAGGAGGAGCTGACCGAGGAGGGAATCACCTTTACCAGGAGGAGCTGACTGAGGGAAAATCCTTTACCAGGAGGAGCTGACTGAGGAGGGAAACACCTTTACCAGGAGGAGCTGACTGAGGGAAACTCCTTTACTAGGAGGAGCTGACCGAGGAGGGAATCACCTTTACCAGGAGGAGCTGACGGAGGGAAACTCCTTTACCAGGAGGAGCTGACCGAGGAGGGAATCACCTTTTCCAGGAGGAGCTGACTGAGGGAAACACCTTTACCAGGAGGAGCTGACTGAGGGAAACACCTTTACCAGGAGGAGCTGACTGAGGGAAACACCTTTACCAGGAGGAGCTGACCGAGGAGGGAATCACCTTTACCAGGAGGAGCTGACCGAGGAGGGAAACTCCTTTACCAGGAGGAGCTGGCCGAGGAGGGAATCACCTTTACCAGGAGGAGCTGACTGAGGGAAACTCCTTTACCAGGAGGAGCTGACCGAGGAGGGAATCACCTTTACCAGGAGGAGCTGACAGAGGGAAAATCCTTTACCAGGAGGAGCTGACCGAGGAGGGAAACTCCTTTACCAGGAGGAGCTGACTGAGGGAAACACCTTTACCAGGAGGAGCTGAACGAGGAGGGAAACTCCTTTACGAGGAGGAGCTGACCGAGGAGGGAAACTCCTTTACCAGGAGGAGCTGACCGAGGGAAACACCTTTACCAGGAGGAGCTGACTGAGGGAAACTCCTTTACCAGGAGGAGCTGACCGAGGAGGGAAACTCCTTTACCAGGAGGAACTGACCGAGGAGGGAAACTCCTTTACCAGGAGGAGCTGACCGAGGAAGGAAACACCTTTACCAGGAGGAGCTGACTGAGGGAAACTCCTTTACCAGGAGGAGCTGACCGAGGAGGGAAACACCTTTACCAGGAGGAGCTGACTGAGGTAAACACCTTTACCAGGAGGAGCTGACCGAGGAGGGAAACACCTTTACCAGGAGGAGCTGACTGAGGGATACACCTTTACCAGGAGGAGCTGACCGAGGAGGGAATCTCCTTTACCAGGAGGAGCTGACCGAGGGAAACACCTTTACCAGGAGGAGCTGACCGAGGAGGGAATCACCTTTACCAGGAGGAGCTGACTGAGGGAAACTCCTTTACCAGGAGGAGCTGACCGAGGAGGGAATCACCTTTACCAGGAGGAGCTGACCGAGGAGGGAATCACCTTTACCAGGAGGAGCTGACTGAGGGAAACTCCTTTACCAGGACGAGCTGACCGAGGAGGGAAACTCCTTTACCAGGAGGAGCTGACTGAGGGAAACACCTTTACCAGGAGGAGCTGACTGAGGGAAACTCCTTTACCAGGAGGAGCTGACCGAGGGAAACTCCTTTACCAGGAGGAGCTGACCGAGGAGGGAATCACCTTTACCAGGAGGAGCTGACTGAGGGAAACTCCTTTACCAGGAGGAGATGACCGAGGAGGGAATCACCTTTACCAGGAGGAGCTGACTGAGGGAAACACCTTTACCAGGAGGAGCTGACCGAGGAGGGAAACACCTTTACCAGGAGGAGCTGACCGAGGAGAGAAAATCCTTTACCAGGAGGAGCTGACCGAGGAGGGAATCACCTTTACCAGGAGGAGCTGACCGAGGAGGGAAACTCCTTTACCAGGAGGAGCTGACCGAGGAGGGAATCACCTTTACCAGGAGGAGCTGACTGAGGGAAACTCCGTTACCAGGAGGAGCTGACTGAGGGAAACTCCTTTACCAGGAGGAGCTGACCGAGGAGGGAATCACCTTTACCAGGAGGAGCTGACCGAGGAGGGAATCACCTTTACCAGGAGGAGCTGACTGAGGGAAACTCCTTTACCAGGAGGAGCTGACCGAGGAGGGAAACTCCTTTACCAGGAGGAGCTGACTGAGGGAAACACCTTTACCAGGAGGAGCTGACTGAGGGAAACTCCTTTACCAGGAGGAGCTGACCGAGGGAAACTCCTTTACCGGGAGGAGCTGACCGAGGAGGGAATCACCTTTACCAGGAGGAGCTGACTGAGGGAAAATCCTTTACCAGGAGGAGCTGACTGAGGAGGGAAACACCTTTACCAGGAGGAGCTGACTGAGGGAAACTCCTTTACAGGGAGGAGCTGACCGAGGAGGGAATCACCTTTACCAGGAGGAGCTGACGGAGGGAAACTCCTTTACCAGGAGGAGCTGACCGAGGAGGGAATCACCTTTTCCAGGAGGAGCTGACTGAGGGAAACACCTTTACCAGGAGGAGCTGGCCGAGGAGGGAATCACCTTTACCAGGAGGAGCTGACTGAGGGAAACTCCTTTACCAGGAGGAGCTGACCGAGGAGGGAATCACCTTTACCAGGAGGAGCTGACAGAGGGAAAATCCTTTACCAGGAGGAGCTGACCGAGGAGGGAAACTCCTTTACCAGGAGGAGCTGACTGAGGGAAACACCTTTACCAGGAGGAGCTGAACGAGGAGGGAAACTCCTTTACGAGGAGGAGCTGACCGAGGAGGGAAACTCCTTTACCAGGAGGAGCTGACCGAGGGAAACACCTTTACCAGGAGGAGCTGACTGAGGGAAACTCCTTTACCAGGAGGAGCTGACCGAGGAGGGAAACCCCTTTACCAGGAGGAACTGACCGAGGAGGGAAACTCCTTTACCAGGAGGAGCTGACCGAGGAAGGAAACACCTTTACCAGGAGGAGCTGACTGAGGGAAACTCCTTTACCAGGAGGAGCTGACCGAGGAGGGAAACACCTTTACCAGGAGGAGCTGACTGAGGTAAACACCTTTACCAGGAGGAGCTGACCGAGGAGGGAAACACCTTTACCAGGAGGAGCTGACTGAGGGATACACCTTTACCAGGAGGAGCTGACCGAGGAGGGAAACTCCTTTACCAGGAGGAGCTGACCGAGGGAAACACCTTTACCAGGAGGAGCTGACCGAGGAGGGAATCACCTTTACCAGGAGGAGCTGACCGAGGGAAACTCCTTTACCAGGAGGACCTGACTGAGGGAAACTCCTTTACCAGGAGGAGCACACTGAGGGAAACTCCTTTACCAGGAGGAGCTGACCGAGGAGCGAAACACCTTTACCAGGAGGAGCTGACCGAGGAGGGAAACACCTTTACCAGGAGGAGCTGACCGAGGGATACACCTTTACCAGGAGGAGCTGACCGAGGGAAACACCTTTACCAGGAGGAGCTGACCGAGGGAAACACCTTTACCAGGAGGAGCTGACCGAGGAGGGAAATTCCTTTACCAGGAGGAGCTGACCGAGGGAAACACCTTTACCAGGAGGTGCTGACCGAGGAGGGAAACTCCTTTACCAGGAGGAGCTGACTGAGGGAAACACCTTTACCAGGAGGAGCTGACCGAGGAGGGAAACTCCTTTACCAGGAGGAGCTGACCGAGGGAAACACCTTTACCAGGAGGAGGTGACTGAGGGAAACACCTTTACCAGGAGGAGCTGACCGAGGAGGGAAACTCCTTTACCAGGAGGAGCTGACCGAGGAGGGAAACTCCTTTACCAGGAGGAGCTGACTGAGGGAAACTCCTTTACCAGGAGGAGCTGACCGAGGAGGGAAACACCTTTACCAGGAGGAGCTGACTGAGGGAAACACCTTTACCAGGAGGTGCTGACCGAAGAGGGAAACACCTTTACCAGGAGGAGCTGACTGAGGGAAACTCCTTTACCAGGAGGAGCTGACCGAGGGAAACAACTTTACCAGGAGGAGCTGACTGAGGGAAACTCCTTTACCAGGAGGAGCTGACTGAGGGAAACTCCTTTACCAGGAGGAGCTGACCGAGGAGGGAAACACCTTTACCAGGAGGAGCTGACGGAGGAGGGAAACTCCTTTACCAGGAGGAGCTGACCGAGGGAAACACCTTTACCAGGAGGAGGTGACTGAGGGAAACACCTTTACCAGGAGGAGCTGACCGAGGAGGGAAACTCCTTTACCAGGAGGAGCTGACTGAGGAGGGAAACTCCTTTACCAGGAGGAGCTGACCGAGGGAAACACCTTTACCAGGAGGAGCTGACCGAGGGAAACACCTTTACCAGGAGGAGGTGACTGAGGGAAACACCTTTACCAGGAAGAGCTGACCGAGGAGGGAAACACCTTTACCAGGATGAGCTGACCGAGGAGGGAATCACCTTTACCAGGAGGAGCTGACCGAGGAGGGAAACACCTTTACCAGGATGAGCTGACCGAGGAGGGAATCACCTTTACCAGGAGGAGCTGACTGAGGGAAACACCTTTACCAGGAGGAGCTGACCGAGGGAAACACCTTTACCAGGAGGAGCTGACCGAGGGAAACACCTTTACCAGGAGGAGCTGACCGAGGAGGGAAACACCTTTACCAGGAGGAGCTGACTGAGGGAAACTCCTTTACCAGGAGGAGCTGACTGAGGAAGAAAACACCTTTACCAGGAGGAGCTGACTGAGGGAAACTCCTTTACCAGGAGGAGCTGACCGAGGAGGGAAACTCCTTTACCAGGAGGAGCTGACCGAGGAGGGAAACTCCTTTACCAGGAGGAGCTGACCGAGGAGGGAAACACCTTTACCAGGAGGAGCTGACCGAGGAGGGAAACTCCTTTACCAGGAGGAGCTGACCGAGGAGGGAAACACCTTCACCAGGAGGAGCTGACCGAGGAAGGAAACTCCTTTACCAGGAGGAGCTGACTGAGGGAAACACCTTTACCAGGAGGAGCTGACTGAGGGAAACTCCTTTACCAGGAGGAGCTGGCCGAGGAGGGAATCACCTTTACCAGGAGGAGCTGACTGAGGGAAACTCCTTTACCAGGAGGAGCTGACCAAGGAGGGAATCACCTTTACCAGGAGGAGCTGACTGAGGGAAAATCCTTTACCAGGAGGAGCTGACCGAGGAGGGAAACACCTTTACCAGGAGGAGCTGACTGAGGGAAAATCCTTTACCGGGAGGAGCCGACCGAGGAGGGAATCACCTTTACCAGGAGGAGCTGACTGAGGGAAACTCCTTTACCAGGAGGAGCTGACCAAGGAGGGAAACACCTTTACCAGGAGGAGCTGACTGAGGGAAACTCCTTTACCAGGAGGAGCTGACCGAGGAGGGAATCACCTTTACCAGGAGGAGCTGACAGAGGAGGGAATCACCTTTACCAGGAGGAGCTGACTGAGGGAAAAACCTTTACCAGGAGGAGCTGACTGAGGGAAACTCCTTTACCAGGAGGAGCTGACCGAGGGAAACTCCTTTACCAGAAGGAGCTGACCAAGGAGGGAATCACCTTTACCAAGAGGAGCTGACTGAGGGAAACTCCTTTACCAGGAGGAGCTGACCGAGGAGGGAATCACCTTTACCAGGAGGAGCTGACTGAGGGAAACTCCTTTACCAGGAGGAGCTGACCGAGGAGGGAAACACCTTTACCAGGAGGAGCTGGCCGAGCAGGGAATCACCTTTACCAGGAGGAGCTGACTGAGGGAAAATCCTTTACTAGGAGGAGCTGACCGAGGAGGGAAACTCCTTTACCAGGAGGAGCTGACCGAGGGAAACACCTTTACCAGGATGAGCTGACGGAGGGAAACTCCTTTACCAGGAGGAGCTGACCGAGGAGGGAATCTCCTTTACCAGGAGGAGCTGACCGAGGGAAACTCCTTTACCAGGAGGAGCTGACTGAGGGAAACTCCTTTACCAGGAGGAGCTGACCGAGGAGGGAAACTCCTTTACCAGGAGGAGCTGACCGAGGAGGGAAACTCCTTTACCAGGAGGAGCTGACCGAGAGAAACTCCTTTACCAGGAGGAGCTGACTGAGGGAAACTCCTTTACCTGGAGGAGCTGACCGAGGAGGGAAACTCCTTTACCAGGAGGAGCCGACCGAGGGAAACTCCTTTACCAGGAGGAGCTGACCGAGGAGGGAAACTCCTTTACCAGGAGGAGCTGACTGAGGGAAACACCTTTACCAGGAGGAGCTGACTGAGGAAAACACCTTTACCAGGAGGAGCTGACCGAGGAGGGAAACACCTTTACCAGGAGGAGCTGACTGAGGGATACACCTTTACCAGGAGGAGCTGACCGAGGAGGGAAAATCCTTTACCAGGAGGAGCTGACCGAGGAGGGAAACTCCTTTACCAGGAGGAGCTGACCGAGGGAAACACCTTTACCAGGAGGAGCTGACCGAGGAGGAAAAAAACCTTTACCAGGAGGAGCTGACCGAGGAGGGAAACACCTTTACCAGGAGGAGCTGACCGAGGAGGGAAACACCTTTACCAGGAGGAGCTGACCGAGGAGGGAAACTCCTTTACCAGGAGGAGCTGACCGAGGAGGGAAACACCTTTACCAGGAGGAGCTGACCGAGGAGGGAAACTCCTTTACCAGGAGGTGCTGACCGAAGAGGGAAACACCTTTACCAGGAGGAGCTGACCGAGGGAAAAACCTTTACCAGGAGGAGCTGACCGAGGAGGGAATCACCTTTACCAGGAGGAACTGACCGAGGGAAACTCCTTTACCAGGAGGAGCTGACTGAGGGAAACTCCTTTACCAGGAGGAACTGACCGAGGGAAACTCCTTTACCAGGAGGAGCTGACTGAGGGAAACTCCTTTACCAGGAGGAACTGACCGAGGAGGGAAACTCCTTTACCAGGAGGAGCTGACCGAGGAGGGAAACACCTTTACCAGGAGGAGCTGACTGAGGGAAACTCCTTTACCAGGAGGAGCTGTCTGAGGAAGAAAACACCTTTACCAGGAGGAGCTGACCGAGGAGGGAAACTCCTTTACCAGGAGGAGTGACCGAGGAGGGAAACTCCTTTACCAGGAGGAGCTGACCGAGGAGGGAAACACCTTTACCAGAAGGAGCTGACCGAGGGAATCACCTTTACCAGGAGGAGCTGACCGAGGAGGGAAACTCCTTTACCAGGAGGAGCTGACCGAGGAGGGAAACACCTTCACCAGGAGGAGCTGACTGAGGGAAACTCCTTTACCAGGAGGAGCTGACCAAGGAGGGAATCACCTTTACCAGGAGGAGCTGACTGAGGGAAAATCCTTTACCAGGAGGAGCTGACCGAGGAGGGAAACACCTTTACCAGGAGGAGCTGACTGAGGGAAAATCCTTTACCGGGAGGAGCTGACTGAGGAGGGAATCACCTTTACCAGGAGGAGCTGACTGAGGGAAACTCCTTTACCAGGAGGAGCTGACCAAGGAGGGAAACACCTTTACCAGGAGGAGCTGACTGAGGGAAACTCCTTTACCAGGAGGAGCTGACCGAGGAGGGAATCACCTTTACCAGGAGGAGCTGACAGAGGAGGGAATCACCTTTACCAGGAGGAGCTGACTGAGGGAAAAACCTTTACCAGGAGGAGCTGACCGAGGGAAACTCCTTTACCAGGAGGAGCTGACCGAGGGAAACTCCTTTACCAGAAGGAGCTGACCAAGGAGGGAATCACCTTAACCAGGAGGAGCTGACTGAGGGAAACACCTTTACCAGGAGGAGCTGACTGAGGGAAACACCTTTACCAGGAGGAGCTGGCCGAGCAGGGAATCACCTTTACCAGGAGGAGCTGACTGAGGGAAAATCCTTTACCAGGAGGAGCTGACCGAGGAGGGAAACTCCTTTACGAGGAGGAGCTGACCGAGGAGGGAAACTCCTTTACCAGGAGGAGCTGACAGAGGGAAACACCTTTACCAGGATGAGCTGACTGAGGGAAACTCCTTTACCAGGAGGAGCTGACCGAGGAGGGAATCTCCTTTACCAGGAGGAGCTGACCGAGGGAAACTCCTTTACCAGGAGGAGCTGACTGAGGGAAACTCCTTTACCAGGAGGAGCTGACCGAGGAGGGAAACTCCTTTACCAGGAGGAGCTGACTGAGGGAAACTCCTTTACCAGGAGGAGCTGACCGAGGAGGGAAACTCCTTTACCAGGAGGAGCTGACCGAGAGAAACTCCTTTACCAGGAGGAGCTGACTGAGGGAAACTCCTTTACCTGGAGGAGCTGACCGAGGAGGGAAACTCCTTTACCAGGAGGAGCTGACCGAGGGAAACTCCTTTACCAGGAGGAGCTGACCGAGGAGGGAAACTCCTTTACCAGGAGGAGCTGACTGAGGGAAACACCTTTACCAGGAGGAGCTGACTGAGGAAAACACCTTTACCAGGAGGAGCTGACCGAGGAGGGAAACACCTTTACCAGGAGGAGCTGACTGAGGGATACACCTTTACCAGGAGGAGCTGACCGAGGAGGGAAAATCCTTTACCAGGAGGAGCTGACCGAGGAGGCAAACTCCTTTACCAGGAGGAGCTGACCGAGGGAAACACCTTTACCAGGAGGAGCTGACCGAGGAGGAAAAAAACCTTTACCAGGAGGAGCTGACCGAGGAGGGAAACACCTTTACCAGGAGGAGCTGACCGAGGAGGGAAACACCTTTACCAGGAGGAGCTGACCGAGGAGGGAAACTCCTTTACCAGGAGGAGCTGACCGAGGAGGGAAACACCTTTACCAGGAGGAGCTGACCGAGGAGGGAAACTCCTTTACCAGGAGGTGCTGACCGAAGAGGGAAACACCTTTACCAGGAGGAGCTGACCGAGGGAAAAACCTTTACCAGGAGGAGCTGACCGAGGAGGGAATCACCTTTACCAGGAGGAACTGACCGAGGGAAACTCCTTTACCAGGAGGAGCTGACTGAGGGAAACTCCTTTACCAGGAGGAACTGACCGAGGGAAACTCCTTTACCAGGAGGAGCTGACTGAGGGAAACTCCTTTACCAGGAGGAGCTGACCGACGAGGGAAACTCCTTTACCAGGATGAGCTGACCGAGGTGGGAAACTCCTTTACCAGGAGGAACTGATCGAGGAGGGAAACTCCTTTACCAGGAGGAGCTGACCGAGGAGGGAAACACCTTTACCAGGAGGAGCTGACTGAGGGAAACTCCTTTACCAGGAGGAGCTGTCTGAGGAAGAAAACACCTTTACCAGGAGGAGCTGACCGAGGAGGGAAACTCCTTTACCAGGAGGAGTGACCGAGGAGGGAAACTCCTTTACCAGGAGGAGCTGACCGAGGAGGGAAACACCTTTACCAGAAGGAGCTGACCGAGGGAATCACCTTTACCAGGAGGACCTGACCGAGGAGGGAAACTCCTTTACCAGGAGGAGCTGACCGAGGAGGGAAACACCTTCACCAGGAGGAGCTGACCGAGGAGGGAAACTCCTTTACCAGGAGGAGCTGACTGAGGGAAACACCTTTACCAGGAGGAGCTGACTGAGGGAAACTCCTTTACCAGGAGGAGCTGGCCGAGGGAAACGCCTTTACCAGGAGGAGCTGACTGAGGGAAACTCCTTTACCAGGAGGAGCTGGCCGAGGAGGGAATCACCTTTACCAGGAGGAGCTGACTGAGGGAAACTCCTTTACCAGGAGGAGCTGACCGAGGAGGGAATCACCTTTACCAGGAGGAGCTGACTGAGGGAAAATCCTTTACCAGGAGGAGCTGACCGAGGAGGGAAACACCTTTACCAGGAGGAGCTGACTGAGGGAAACTCCTTTACCGGGAGGAGCTGACCGAGGAGGGAATCACCTTTACCAGGAGGAGCTGACTGAGGGAAACTCCTTTACCAGGAGGAGCTGACCAAGCAGGGAAACACCTTTACCAGGAGGAGCTGACTGAGGGAAACTCCTTTACCAGGAGGAGCTGACCGAGGAGGGAATCACCTTTACCAGGAGGAGCTGACGGAGGAGGGAATCACCTTTACCAGGAGGAGCTGACTGAGGGAAACTCCTTTACCAGGAGGAGCTGACCAAGCAGGGAAACACCTTTACCAGGAGGAGCTGACTGAGGGAAACTCCTTTACCAGGAGGAGCTGACCGAGGAGGGAATCACCTTTACCAGGAGGAGCTGACGGAGGAGGGAAACACCTTTACCAGGAGGAGCTGACCGAGGAGGGAAACACCTTTACCAGGAGGAGCTGACTGAGGGAAACTCCTTTACCAGGAGGAGCTGACTGAGGAAGAAAACACCTTTACCAGGAGGAGCTGACCGAGGAGGGAAACTCCTTTACCAGGAGGAGCTGACCGAGGAGGGAAACACCTTCACCAGGAGGAGCTGACCGCGGAAGGAAACTCCTTTACCAGGAGGAGCTGACTGAGGGAAACACCTTTACCAGGAGGAGCTGACTGAGCGAAACTCCTTTACCAGGAGGAGCTGGCCGAGGAGGGAATCACCTTTACCAGGAGGAGCTGACTGAGGGAAACTCCTTTACCAGGAGGAGCTGACCAAGGAGGGAATCACCTTTACCAGGAGGAGCTGACTGAGGGAAAATCCTTTACCAGGAGGAGCTGACCAAGGAGGGAAACACCTTTACGAGGAGGAGCTGACCGAGGGAAAATCCTTTACCAGGAGGAGCTGACCGAGGGAAACACCTTTACCA
This sequence comes from Hypanus sabinus, assembly GCF_030144855.1. NCBI lineage: Eukaryota > Metazoa > Chordata > Chondrichthyes > Myliobatiformes > Dasyatidae > Hypanus > Hypanus sabinus. The sequence goes on along the minus strand of NC_082718.1, from coordinate 60,759,622 downwards.
GGATGAGCTGACTGAGGGAAACTCCTTTACCAGGAGGAGCTGACCGAGGAGGGAATCTCCTTTACCAGGAGGAGCTGACCGAGGGAAACTCCTTTACCAGGAGGAGCTGACTGAGGGAAACTCCTTTACCAGGAGGAGCTGACCGAGGAGGGAAACTCCTTTACCAGGAGGAGCTGACTGAGGGAAACTCCTTTACCAGGAGGAGCTGACCGAGGAGGGAAACTCCTTTACCAGGAGGAGCTGACCGAGGGAAACTCCTTTACCAGGAGGAGCTGACTGAGGGAAACTCCTTTACCTGGAGGAGCTGACCGAGGAGGGAAACTCCTTTACCAGGAGGAGCTGACCGAGGGAAACTCCTTTACCAGGAGGAGCTGACCGAGGAGGGAAACTCCTTTACCAGGAGGAGCTGACTGAGGGAAACACCTTTACCAGGAGGAGCTGACTGAGGAAAACACCTTTACCAGGAGGAGCTGACCGAGGAGGGAAACACCTTTACCAGGAGGAGCTGACTGAGGGATACACCTTTACCAGGAGGAGCTGACCGAGGAGGGAAAATCCTTTACCAGGAGGAGCTGACCGAGGAGGGAAACTCCTTTACCAGGAGGAGCTGACCGAGGGAAACACCTTTACCAGGAGGAGCTGACCGAGGAGGAAAAAAACCTTTACCAGGAGGAGCTGACCGAGGAGGGAAACACCTTTACCAGGAGGAGCTGACCGAGGAGGGAAACACCTTTACCAGGAGGAGCTGACCGAGGAGGGAAACTCCTTTACCAGGAGGAGCTGACCGAGGAGGGAAACACCTTTACCAGGAGGAGCTGACCGAGGAGGGAAACTCCTTTACCAGGAGGTGCTGACCGAAGAGGGAAACACCTTTACCAGGAGGAGCTGACCGAGGAGGGAATCACCTTTACCAGGAGGAACTGACCGAGGGAAACTCCTTTACCAGCAGGAGCTGACTGAGGGAAACTCCTTTACCAGGAGGAACTGACCGAGGGAAACTCCTTTACCAGGAGGAGCTGACTGAGGGAAACTCCTTTACCAGGAGGAGCTGACCGACGAGGGAAACTCCTTTACCAGGATGAGCTGACCGAGGTGGGAAACTCCTTTACCAGGAGGAACTGACCGAGGAGGGAAACTCCTTTACCAGGAGGAGCTGACCGAGGAGGGAAACACCTTTACCAGGAGGAGCTGACTGAGGGAAACTCCTTTACCAGGAGGAGCTGTCTGAGGAAGAAAACACCTTTACCAGGAGGAGCTGACCGAGGAGGGAAATTCCTTTACCAGGAGGAGTGACCGAGGAGGGAAACTCCTTTACCAGGAGGAGCTGACCGAGGAGGGAAACACCTTTACCAGAAGGAGCTGACCGAGGGAATCACCTTTACCAGGAGGAGCTGACCGAGGAGGGAAACTCCTTTACCAGGAGGAGCTGACCGAGGAGGGAAACACCTTCACCAGGAGGAGCTGACCGAGGAGGGAAACTCCTTTACCAGGAGGAGCTGACTGAGGGAAACACCTTTACCAGGAGGAGCTGACTGAGGGAAACTCCTTTACCAGGAGGAGCTGGCCGAGGAGGGAATCACCTTTACCAGGAGGAGCTGACTGAGGGAAACTCCTTTACCAGGAGGAGCTGACCGAGGAGGGAATCACCTTTACCAGGAGGAGCTGACTGAGGGAAAATCCTTTACCAGGAGGAGCTGACCGAGGAGGGAAACACCTTTACCAGGAGGAGCTGACTGAGGGAAACTCCTTTACCGGGAGGAGCTGACAGAGGAGGGAATCACCTTTACAAGGAGGAGCTGACTGAGGGAAACTCCTTTACCAGGAGGAGCTGACCAAGCAGGGAAACACCTTTACCAGGAGGAGCTGACTGAGGGAAACTCCTTTACCAGGAGCAGCTGACCGAGGAGGGAATCACCTTTACCAGGAGGAGCTGACGGAGGAGGGAATCACCTTTACCAGGAGGAGCTGACTGAGGGAAACTCCTTTACCAGGACGAGCTGACCGAGGAGGGAAACTCCTTTACCAGGAGGAGCTGACTGAGGGAAACACCTTTACCAGGAGGAGCTGACTGAGGGAAACTCCTTTACCAGGAGGAGCTGACCGAGGGAAGCTCCTTTACCAGGAGGAGCTGACCGAGGAGGGAATCACCTTTACCAGGAGGAGCTGACTGAGGGAAACTCCTTTACCAGGAGGAGCTGACCGAGGAGGGAATCACATTTACCAGGAGGAGCTGACTGAGGGAAACACCTTTACCAGGAGGAGCTGACCGAGGAGGGAAACACCTTTACCAGGAGGAGCTGACCGAGGAGAGAAAATCCTTTACCAGGAGGAGCTGACCGAGGAGGGAATCACCTTTACCAGGAGGAGCTGACCGAGGAGGGAAACTCCTTTACCAGGAGGAGCTGACCGAGGAGGGAATCACCTTTACCAGGAGGAGCTGACTGAGGGAAATTCATTTACCAGGAGGAGATGACCGAGGAGGGAAACACCTTTACCAGTAGGAGCTGACTGAGGGAAACTCCTTTACCGGGAGGAGCTGACCGAGGAGGGAATCACCTTTACCAGGAGGAGCTGACTGAGGGAAACTCCTTTACCAGGAGGAGCTGACCGAGGAGGGAATCACCTTTACCAGGAGGAGCTGACCGAGGAGGGAAACTCATTTACCAGGAGGAGCTGACCGAGGAGGGAATCACCTTTACCAGGAGGAGCTGACTGAGGGAAACTCCTTTACCAGGAGGAGCTGACCGAGGAGGGAATCACCTTTACCAGGAGGAGCTGACCGAGGAGGGAAACTCCTTTACCAGGAGTAGCTGACCGAGGAGGGAATCACCTTTACCAGGAGGAGCTGACCGAGGAGGGAAACTCCTTTACAAGGAGGAGCTGACTGAGGGAAACTCCTTTACCAGGAGGAGCTGACCGAGGAGGGAAACACCTTTACCAGGAGGAGCTGACTGAGGGAAAATCATTTACCAGGAGGAGCTGACCGAGGAGGGAAACACCTTTACCAGGAGGAGCTGACTGAGGAGGGAATCACATTTTACCAGTAGGAGCTGACTGAGGGAAACTCCTTTACCAGGAGGAGCTGACCGAGGAGGGAAACTCCTTTACCAGGAGGAGCTGACTGAGGGAAACACCTTTACCAGGAGGAGCTGACCGAGGAGGGAATCACCTTTAACAGGAGGAGCTGACTGAGGGAAACTCCTTTACCAGGAGGAGCTGACCGAGGAGGGAATCACCTTTACCAGGAGGAGCTGACCGAGGAGGGAAACTCCTTTACCAGGAGGAGCTGACTGAGGGAAACTCCTTTACCAGGAGGAGCTGACTGAGGGAAAATCATTTACCAGGAGGAGCTGACCGAGGAGGGAAACACCTTTTCCAGGAGGAGCTGACTGAGGGAAAATCATTTACCAGGAGGAGCTGACCGAGGAGGGAAACACCTTTACCAGGAGGAGCTGACTGAGGGAAACTCCTTTACCGGGAGGAGCTGACCGAGGAGGGAATCACCTTTACCAGGAGGAGCTGACTGAGGGAAACTCCTTTACCAGGAGGAGCTGACCGAGGAGGGAATCACCTTTACCAGGAGGAGCTGACCGAGGAGGGAAACTCCTTTACCAGGAGGAGCTGACTGAGGGAAACTCCTTTACCAGGAGGAGCTGACTGAGGGAAGCACCTTTACCAGGAGGAGCTGACCGAGGAGGGAATCACCTTTACCAGGAGGAGCTGACTGAGGGAAACTCCTTTACCAGGAGGAGCTGACCAAGGAGGGAAACACCTTTACCAGGAGGAGCTGACCGAGGAGGGAAAAACCTTTACCAGGAGGAGCTGACCGAGGGAAACACCTTTACCAGGAGGTGCTGACCGAGGAGGGAAACTCCTTTACCAGGTGGAGCTGACCGAGGGAAACTCCTTTACCAGGAGGAGCTGACCGAAGGAAACACCTTTACCAGGAGGAGCTGACCGAGGAGGGAAACTCCTTTACCAGGAGGAGCTGACTGAGGGAAACTCCTTTACCAGGAGGAGCTGACTGAGGGAAGCACCTTTACCAGGAGGAGCTTACTGAGGGAATCACCTTTACCAGGAGGAGCTGAACGAGGAGGGAAACTCCTTTACGAGGAGGAGCTGACCGAGGAGGGAAACTCCTTTACCAGAAGGAGCTGACCGAGGGAAACACCTTTACCAGGAGGAGCTGACTGAGGGAAACTCCTTTACAAGGAGGAGCTGACCGAGGAGGGAAACTCCGTTACCAGGAGGACCTGAACGAGGAGGGAAACTCCTTTACCAGGAGGAGCTGACCGAGGAAGGAAACACCTTTACCAGGAGGAGCTGACTGAGGGAAACACCTTTACCTGGAGGAGCTGACTGAGGTAAACACCTTTACCAGGAGGAGCTGACCGAGGAGGGAAACACCTTTACCAGGAGGAGCTGACTGAGGGAAACTCCTTTACCAGGAGGAGCTGACTGAGGGAAACTCCTTTACCAGGAGGAGCTGACCGAGGAGGGAAACACCTTTACCAGGAGGAGCTGACTGAGGAAAACACCTTTACCAGGAGGTGCTGACCGAAGAGGGAAACACCTTTACCAGGAGGAGCTGACTGAGGGAAACTCCTTTACCAGGAGGAGCTGGACGAGGGAAACAACTTTACCAGGAGGAGCTGACTGAGGGAAACTCCTTTACCAGGAGGAGCTGACTGAGGGAAACTCCTTTACCAGGAGGAGCTGACCGAGGAGGGAAACACCTTTACCAGTAGGAGCTGACCGAGGGAAACACCTTTACCAGGAGGAGGTGACTGAGGGAAACACCTTTACCAGGAGGAGCTGACCGAGGAGGGAAACTCCTTTACCAGGAGGAGCTGACTGAGGAGGGAAACTCCTTTACCAGGAGGAGCTGACCGAGGGAAACACCTTTACCAGGAGGAGCTGACCGAGGGAAACACCTTTCCAGGAGGAGGTGACTGAGGGAAACACCTTTACCAGGAAGAGCTGACCGAGGAGGGAAACACCTTTACCAGGAGGAGCTGACCGAGGAGGGAAACACCTTTACCAGGATGAGCTGACCGAGGAGGGAATCACCTTTACCATGAGGAGCTGACTGAGGGAAACACCTTTACCAGGAGGAGCTGACCGAGGAGGGAAACACCTTTACCAGGAGGAGCTGACTGAGGGAAACTCCTTTACCAGGAGGAGCTGACTGAGGAAGAAAACACCTTTACCAGGAGGAGCTGACCGAGGAGGGAAACTCCTTTACCAGGAGGAGCTGACCGAGGAGGGAAACTCCTTTACCAGGAGGAGCTGACTGAGGGAAACTCCTTTACCAGGAGGAGCTGGCCGAGGAGGGAATCACCTTTACCAGGAGGAGCTGACTGAGGGAAACTGCTTTACCAGGAGGAGCTGACCAAGGAGGGAATCACCTTTACCAGGAGGAGCTGACTGAGGGAAAATCCTTTACCGGGAGGAGCTGACCGAGGAGGGAATCACCTTTACCAGGAGGAGCTGACTGAGGGAAACTGCTTTACCAGGAGGAGCTGACCAAGGAGGGAAACACCTTTACCAGGAGGAGCTTACTGAGGGAAACTCCTTTACCAGGAGGAGCTGACCGAGGAGGGAATCACCTTTACCAGGAGGAGCTGACAGAGGAGGGAATCACCTTTACCAGGAGGAGCTGACTGAGGGGAACTCCTTTACCAGGAGGAGCTGACCGAGGAGGGAAACTCCTTTACTAGGAGGAGCTGACTGAGGGAAACACCTTTACCAGGAGGAGCTGACTGAGGGAAACTCCTTTACCAGGAGGAGCTGACCGAGGGAAACTCCTTTACCAGGAGGAGCTGACCAAGGAGGGAATCACCTTTACCAAGAGGAGCTGACTGAGGGAAACTCCTTTACCAGGAGGAGCTGACCGAGGAGGGAATCACCTTTACCAGGAGGAGCTGACTGAGGGAAACACCTTTACCAGGAGGAGCTGGCCGAGCAGGGAATCACCTTTACCAGGAGGAGGTGACTGAGGGAAACACCTTTACCAGGAGGAGCTGACCGAGGAGGAAAACTCCTTTACGAGGAGGAGCTGACCGAAGAGGGAAACTCCTTTACCAGGAGGAGCTGACCGAGGGAAACACCTTTACCAGGAGGAGCTGACTGAGGGAAACTCCTTTACCAGGAGGAGCTGACCGAGGAGGGAAACTCCTTTACCAGGAGGAGCTGACCGAGGGAAACTCCTTTACCAGGAGGAGCTGACTGAGGGAAACTCCTTTACCTGGAGGAGCTGACCGAGGAGGGAAACTCCTTTACCAGGAGGAGCTGACTGAGGGAAACTCCTTTACAAGGAGGAGCTGACCGAGGAGGGAAACTCCTTTACCAGGAGGAGCTGACCGAGGGAAACTCCTTTACCAGGAGGAGCTGACTGAGGGAAACTCCGTTACCAGGAGGAGCTGACCGAGGAGCGAAACTCGTTTAGCAGGAGGAGCTGACCGAGGGAAACACCTTTACCAGGAGGAGCTGACCGAGGAGGGAAACACCTTTACCAGGAGGAGCTGACCGAGGAGGGAAACTCCTTTACCAGGAGGAGCTGACCGAGGAGGGAAACTCCTTTACCAGGAGGAGCTGACTGAGGGAAACACCTTTACCAGGAGGAGCTGACTGAGGTAAACACCTTTACCAGGAGGAGCTGACCGAGGAGGGAAACACCTTTACCAGGAGGAGCTGAATGAGGGATACACCTTTACCAGGAGGAGCTGACCGAGGAGGGAAAATCCTTTACCAGGAGGAGCTGACCGAGGAGGGAAACACCTTTACCAGGAGGAGCTGACCGAGGGAAACACCTTTACCAGGAGGAGCTGACCGAGGAGGGAAACACCTTTACCAGGAGGAGCTGACCGAGGAGGGAAACTCCTTTACCAGGAGGAGCTGACCGAGGGAAACACCTTTACCAGGAGGAGCTGACCGAGGAGGGAAACACCTTTACCAGGAGGAGCTGACCGAGGAGGGAAACACCTTTACCAGGAGGAGCTGACCGAGGAGGGAAACACCTTTACCAGGAGGAGCTGACCGAGGAGGGAAACTCCTTTACAAGGAGGAGCTGACCGAGGAGGGAAACACCTTTACCAGGAGGAGCTGACCGAGGAGGGAAACTCCTTTACCAGGAGGTGCTGACCGAAGAGGGAAACACCTTTACCAGGAGGAGCTGACCGAGGGAAACACCTTTACCAGGAGGAGCTGACCGAGGAGGGAATCACCTTTACCAGGAGGAACTGACCGAGGGAAACTCCTTTACCAGGAGGAGCTGACTGAGGGAAACTCCTTTACCAGGAGGAACTGACCGAGGGAAACTCCTTTACCAGGAGGAGCTGACTGAGGGAAACTCCTTTACCAGGAGGAGCTGACCGACGAGGGAAACTCCTTTACCAGGATGAGCTGACCGAGGAGGGAAACTCCTTTACCAGGAGGAACTGACCGAGGAGGGAAACTCCTTTACCAGGAGGAGCTGACCGAGGAGGGAAACACCTTTACCAGGAGGAGCTGACTGAGGGAAACACCTTTACCAGGAGGAGCTGACCGAGGAGGGAAACACCTTTACCAGGAGGAGCTGACTGAGGGAAACTCCTTTACCAGGAGGAGCTGTCTGAGGAAGAAAACACCTTTACCAGGAGGAGCTGACCGAGGAGGGAAACTCCTTTACCAGGAGGAGTGACCGAGGAGGGAAACTCCTTTACCAGGAGGAGCTGACCGAGGAGGGAAACACCTTTACCAGAAGGAGCTGACCGAGGGAAACTCCTTTACCAGGAGGAGCTGACCGAGGGAAACACCTTTACCAGAAGGAGCTGACCGAGGGAATCACCTTTACTAGAAGGAGCTGACCGAGGGAATCACATTTACCAGGAGGAGCTGACTGAGGGAAACACCTTTACCAGGAGGAGCTGACCGAGGAGGGAAACACCTTTACCAGGAGGAGCTGACCGAGGAGAGAAAATCCTTTACCAGGAGGAGCTGACCGAGGAGGGAATCACCTTTAACAGGAGGAGCTGACCGAGGAGGGAAACTCCTTTACCAGGAGGAGCTGACCGAGGAGGGAATCACCTTTACCAGGAGGAGCTGACTGAGGGAAAATCATTTACCAGGAGGAGCTGACCGAGGAGGGAAACACCTTTACCAGGAGGAGCTGACTGAGGGAAACTCCTTTACCGGGAGGAGCTGACCGAGGAGGGAATCACCTTTACCAGGAGGAGCTGACTGAGGGAAACTCCTTTACCAGGAGGAGCTGACCGAGGAGGGAATCACCTTTACCAGGAGGAGCTGATCGAGGAGGGAAACTCCTTTACCAGGAGGAGCTGACCGAGGAGGGAATCACCTTTACCAGGAGGAGCTGACTGAGGGAAACTCCTTTACCAGGAGGAGCTGACCGAGGAGGGAATCACCTTTACCAGGAGGAGCTGACCGAGGAGGGAAACTCCTTTACCAGGAGGAGCTGACTGAGGGAAACTCCTTTACCAGGAGGAGCTGACCGAGGAGGGAATCACCTTTACCAGGAGGAGCTGACTGAGGGAAAATCATTTACCAGGAGGAGCTGACCGAGGAGGGAAACACCTTTACCAGGAGGAGCTGACTGAGGGAAACTGCTTTACCGGGAGGAGCTGACCGAGGAGGGAATCACCTTTACCAGGAGGAGCTGACTGAGGGAAACTCCTTTACCAGGAGGAGCTGACCGACGAGGGAAACTCCTTTACCAGGATGAGCTGACCGAGGAGGGAAACTCCTTTACCAGGAGGAACTGACCGAGGAGGGAAACTCCTTTACCAGGAGGAGCTGACCGAGGAGAGAAAATCCTTTACCAGGAGGAGCTGACCGAGGAGGGAATCACCTTTACCAGGAGGAGCTGACCGAGGAGGGAAACTCCTTTACCAGGAGGAGCTGACCGAGGAGGGAATCACCTTTACCAGGAGGAGCTGACTGAGGGAAAATCATTTACCAGGAGGAGCTGACCGAGGAGGGAAACACCTTTACCAGGAGGAGCTGACTGAGGGAAACTCCTTTACCGGGAGGAGCTGACCGAGGAGGGAATCACCTTTACCAGGAGGAGCTGACTGAGGGAAACTCCTTTACCAGGAGGAGCTGACCGAGGAGGGAATCACCTTTACCAGGAGGAGCTGACCGAGGAGGGAAACTCCTTTACCAGGAGGAGCTGACCGAGGAGGGAATCACCTTTACCAGGAGGAGCTGACTGAGGGAAACTCCTTTACCAGGAGGAGCTGACCGAGGAGGGAATCACCTTTACCAGGAGGAGCTGACCGAGGAGGGAAACTCCTTTACCAGGAGGAGCTGACTGAGGGAAACTCCTTTACCAGGAGGAGCTGACCGAGGAGGGAATCACCTTTACCAGGAGGAGCTGACTGAGGGAAAATCCTTTACCGGGAGGAGCTGACCGAGGAGGGAATCACCTTTACCAGGAGGAGCTGACTGAGGGAAACTCCTTTACCAGGAGGAGCTGACCGAGGAGGGAATCACCTTTACCAGGAGGAGCTGACTGAGGGAAACTCCTTTACCAGGAGGAGCTGACCGAGGAGCTAAACTCCTTTACCAGGAGGAGCTGACTGAGGGAAACACCTTTACCAGGAGGAGCTGACCGAGGAGGGAATCACCTTTACCAGGAGGAGCTGACTGAGGGAAACTCCTTTACCAGGAGGAGCTGACCGAGGAGGGAAACTCCTTTACCAGGAGGAGCTGACTGAGGGAAACACCTTTACCAGGAGGAGCTGACCGAGGAGGGAATCACCTTTACCAGGAGGAGCTGACTGAGGGAAACACCTTTACCAGGAGGAGCTGACCGAGGAGGGAATCACCTTTACCAGGAGGAGCTGACTGAGGGAAACACCTTTACCAGGAGGAGCTGGCCGAGGAGGGAATCACCTTTACCAGGAGGAGCTGACTGAGGGAAACTCCTTTACCAGGAGGAGCTGACCAAGGAGGGAAACACCTTTACCAGGAGGAGCTGACCGAGGAGGGAAAAACCTTTACCAGGAGGAGCTGACCGAGGGAAACACCTTTACCAGGAGGTGCTGACCGAGGAGGGAAACTCCTTTACCAGGAGGAGCTGACCGAGGGAAACTACTTTACCAGGAGGAGCTGACCAAAGGAAACACCTTTACCAGGAGGAGCTGACCGAGGAGGGAAATTCCTTTACCAGGAGGAGCTGACTGAGGGAAACTCCTTTACCAGGAGGAGCTGACTGAGGGAAGCACCTTTACCAGGAGGAGCTGACTGAGGGAATCACCTTTACCAGGAGGAGCTGAACGAGGAGGGAAACTCCTTTACGAGGAGGAGCTGACCGAGGAGGGAAACTCCTTTACCAGAAGGAGCTGACCGAGGGAAACACCTTTACCAGGAGGAGCTGACTGAGGGAAACTCCTTTACCAGGAGGAGCTGACAGAGGAGGGAAACTCCTTTACCAGGAGGAACTGAACGAGGAGGGAAACTCCTTTACCAGGAGGAGCTGACCGAGGAAGGAAACTCCTTTACCAGGAGGAGCTGACTGAGGGAAACACCTTTACCAGGAGGAGCTGACTGAGGGAAACTCCTTTACCAGGAGGAGCTGACCGAGGGAAACACCTTTACCAGGAGGAGCTGACCAAGGAGGGAATCACCTTTACCAAGAGGAGCTGACTGAGGGAAACTCCTTTACCAGGAGGAGCTGACCGAGGAGGGAATCACCTTTACCAGGAGGAGCTGACTGAGGGAAACACCTTTACCAGGAAGAGCTGGCCGAGCGGGGAATCACCTTTACCAGGAGGAGCTGACTGAGGGAAACACCTTTACCAGGAGGAGCTGACCGAGGAGGAAAACTCCTTTACGAGGAGGAGCTGACCGAGGAGGGAAACTCCTTTACCAGGAGGAGCTGACCGAGGGAAACACCTTTACCAGGAGGAGCTGACTGAGGGAAACTCCTTTACCAGGAGGAGCTGACCGAGGAGGGAAACTCCTTTACCAGGAGGAGCTGACCGAGGGAAACTCCTTTACCAGGAGGAGCTGACTGAGGGAAACTCCTTTACCAGGAGGAGCTGACCGAGGAGGGAAACTCCTTTACCAGGAGGAGCTGACTGAGGGAAACTCCTTTACCAGGAGGAGCTGACCGAGGAGGGAAACTCCTTTACCAGGAGGAGCTGACCGAGGGAAACTCCTTTACCAGGAGGAGCTGACTGAGGGAAACTCCTTTACCAGGAGGAGCTGACCGAGGAGCGAAACTCCTTTAGCAGGAGGAGCTGACCGAGGGAAACACCTTTACCAGGAGGAGCTGACCGAGGAGGGAAACACCTTTACCAGGAGGAGCTGACCGAGGAGGGAAACTCCTTTACCAGGAGGAGCTGACCGAGGAGGGAAACTCCTTTACCAGGAGGAGCTGACTGAGGGAAACACCTTTACCAGGAGGAGCTGACTGAGGTAAACACCTTTACCAGGAGGAGCTGACCGAGGAGGGAAACACCTTTACCAGGAGGAGCAGACTGAGGGATACACCTTTACCAGGAGGAGCTGACCGAGGAGGGAAAATCCTTTACCAGGAGGAGCTGACCGAGGAGGGAAACTCCTTTACCAGGAGGAGCTGACCGAGGGAAACACCTTTACCAGGAGGAGCTGACCGAGGAGGGAAACACCTTTACCAGGAGGAGCTGACCGAGGAGGGAAACACCTTTACCAGGAGGAGCTGACCGAGGAGGGAAACACCTTTACCAGGAGGAGCTGACCGAGGAGGGAAACTCCTTTACCAGGAGGAGCTGACCGAGGAGGGAAACACCTTTACCAGGAGGAGCTGACCGAGGAGGGAAACTCCTTTACCAGGAGGAGCTGACCGAAGAGGGAAACACCTTTACCAGAGGGAGCTGACCGAGGGAAACACCTTTACCAGGAGGAGCTGACCGAGGAGGGAATCACCTTTACCAGGAGGAACTGACCGAGGGAAACTCCTTTACCAGGAGGAGCTGACTGAGGGAAACTCCTTTACCAGGAGGAACTGACCGAGGGAAACTCCTTTACCAGGAGGAGCTGACTGAGGGAAACTCCTTTACCAGGAGGAGCTGACCGACGACGGAAACTCCTTTACCAGGATGAGCTGACCGAGGAGGGAAACTCCTTTACCAGGAGGAACTGACCGAGGAGGGAAACTCCTTTACCAGGAGGAGCTGACCGAGGAGGGAAACACCCTTACCAGGAGGAGCTGACTGAGGGAAACACCTTTACCAGGAGGAGCTGACCGAGGAGGGAAACACCTTTACCAGGAGGAGCTGACTGAGGGAAACTCCTTTACCAGGAGGAGCTGTCTGAGGAAGAAAACACCTTTACCAGGAGGAGCTGACCGAGGAGGGAAACTCCTTTACCAGGAGGAGTGACCGAGGAGGGAAACTCCTTTACCAGGAGGAGCTGACCGAGGAGGGAAACACCTTTACCAGAAGGAGCTGACCGAGGGAAACTCCTTTACCAGGAGGAGCTGACCGAGGGAAACACCTTTACCAGAAGGAGCTGACCGAGGGAATCACCTTTACTAGAAGGAGCTGATCGAGGGAATCACATTTACCAGGAGGAGCTGACTGAGGGAAACACCTTTACCAGGAGGAGCTGACCGAGGAGGGAAACACCTTTACCAGGAGGAGCTGACCGAGGAGAGAAAATCCTTTACCAGGAGGAGCTGACCGAGGAGGGAAACTCCTTTACCAGGAGGAGCTGACCGTGGAGGGAATCACCTTTACCAGGAGGAGCTGACTGAGGGAAAATCATTTACCAGGAGGTGCTGACCGAAGAGGGAAACACCTTTACCAGGAGGAGCTGACCGAGGGAAACACCTTTACCAGGAGGAGCTGACCGAGGAGGGAATCACCTTTACCAGGAGGAACTGACCGAGGGAAACTCCTTTACCAGGAGGAGCTGACTGAGGGAAACTCCTTTACCAGGAGGAACTGACCGAGGGAAACTCCTTTACCAGGAGGAGCTGACTGAGGGAAACTCCTTTACCAGGAGGAGCTGACCGACGAGGGAAACTCCTTTACCAGGATGAGCTGACCGAGGAGGGAAACTCCTTTACCAGGAGGAACTGACCGAGGAGGGAAACTCCTTTACCAGGAGGAGCTGACCGAGGAGGGAAACACCTTTACCAGGAGGAGCTGACTGAGGGAAACACCTTTACCAGGAGGAGCTGACCGAGGAGGGAAACACCTTTACCAGGAGGAGCTGACTGAGGGAAACTCCTTTACCAGGAGGAGCTGTCTGAGGAAGAAAACACCTTTACCAGGAGGAGCTGACCGAGGAGGGAAACTCCTTTACCAGGAGGAGTGACCGAGGAGGGAAACTCCTTTACCAGGAGGAGCTGACCGAGGAGGGAAACACCTTTACCAGAAGGAGCTGACCGAGGGAAACTCCTTTACCAGGAGGAGCTGACCGAGGGAAACACCTTTACCAGAAGGAGCTGACCGAGGGAATCACCTTTACTAGAAGGAGCTGACCGAGGGAATCACATTTACCAGGAGGAGCTGACTGAGGGAAACACCTTTACCAGGAGGAGCTGACCGAGGAGGGAAACACCTTTACCAGGAGGAGCTGACCGAGGAGAGAAAATCCTTTACCAGGAGGAGCTGACCGAGGAGGGAATCACCTTTACCAGGAGGAGCTGACCGAGGAGGGAAACTCCTTTACCAGGAGGAGCTGACCGAGGAGGGAATCACCTTTACCAGGAGGAGCTGACTGAGGGAAAATCATTTACCAGGAGGAGCTGACCGAGGAGGGAAACACCTTTACCAGGAGGAGCTGACTGAGGGAAACTCCTTTACCGGGAGGAGCTGACCGAGGAGGGAATCACCTTTACCAGGAGGAGCTGACCGAGGAGGGAAACTCCTTTACCAGGAGGAGCTGACCGAGGAGGGAATCACCTTTACCAGGAGGAGCTGACTGAGGGAAACTCCTTTACCAGGAGGAGCTGACCGAGGAGGGAATCACCTTTACCAGGAGGAGCTGACCGAGGAGGAAAACTCCTTTACCAGGAGGAGCTGACTGAGGGAAACTCCTTTACCAGGAGGAGCTGACCGAGGAGGGAATCACCTTTACCAGGAGGAGCTGACTGAGGGAAAATCATTTACCAGGAGGAGCTGACCGAGGAGGGAAACACCTTTACCAGGAGGAGCTGACTGAGGGAAACTGCTTTACCGGGAGGAGCTGACCGAGGAGGGAATCACCTTTACCAGGAGGAGCTGACTGAGGGAAACTCCTTTACCAGGAGGAGCTGACCGAGGAGGGAATCACCTTTACCAGGAGGAGCTGACTGAGGGAAACTCCTTTACCAGGAGGAGCTGACCGAGGAGGGAAACTCCTTTACCAGGAGGAGCTGACTGAGGGAAACACCTTTACCAGGAGGAGCTGACCGAGGAGGGAATCACCTTTACCAGGAGGAGCTGACTGAGGGAAACTCCTTTACCAGGAGGAGCTGACCGAGGAGGGAATCACCTTTACCAGGAGGAGCTGACTGAGGGAAACACCTTTACCAGGAGGAGCTGGCCGAGGAGGGAATCACCTTTACCAGGAGGAGCTGACTGAGGGAAACTCCTTTACCAGGAGGAGCTGACCAAGGAGGGAAACACCTTTACCAGGAGGAGCTGACCGAGGAGGGAAAAACCTTTACCAGGAGGAGCTGACCGAGGGAAACACCTTTACCAGGAGGTGCTGACCGAGGAGGGAAACTCCTTTACCAGGAGGAGCTGACCGAGGGAAACTCCTTTACCAGGAGGAGCTGACCAAAGGAAACACCTTTACCAGGAGGAGCTGACCGAGGAGGGAAATTCCTTTACCAGGAGGAGCTGACTGAGGGAAACTCCTTTACCAGGAGGAGCTGACTGAGGGAAGCACCTTTACCAGGAGGAGCTGACTGAGGGAATCACCTTTACCAGGAGGAGCTGAACGAGGAGGGAAACTCCTTTACGAGGAGGAGCTGACCGAGGAGGGAAACTCCTTTACCAGAAGGAGCTGACCGAGGGAAACACCTTTACCAGGAGGAGCTGACTGAGGGAAACTCCTTTACCAGGAGGAGCTGACAGAGGAGGGAAACTCCTTTACCAGGAGGAACTGAACGAGGAGGGAAACTCCTTTACCAGGAGGAGCTGACCGAGGAAGGAAACTCCTTTACCAGGAGGAGCTGACTGAGGGAAACACCTTTACCAGGAGGAGCTGACTGAGGGAAACTCCTTTACCAGGAGGAGCTGACCGAGGGAAACTCCTTTACCAGGAGGAGCTGACCAAGGAGGGAATCACCTTTACCAAGAGGAGCTGACTGAGGGAAACTCCTTTACCAGGAGGAGCTGACCGAGGAGGGAATCACCTTTACCAGGAGGAGCTGACTGAGGGAAACACCTTTACCAGGAAGAGCTGGCCGAGCAGGGAATCACCTTTACCAGGAGGAGCTGACTGAGGGAAACACCTTTACCAGGAGGAGCTGACCGAGGAGGAAAACTCCTTTACGAGGAGGAGCTGACCGAGGAGGGAAACTCCTTTACCAGGAGGAGCTGACCGAGGGAAACACCTTTACCAGGAGGAGCTGACTGAGGGAAACTCCTTTACCAGGAGGAGCTGACCGAGGAGGGAAACTCCTTTACCAGGAGGAGCTGACCGAGGGAAACTCCTTTACCAGGAGGAGCTGACTGAGGGAAACTCCTTTACCAGGAGGAGCTGACCGAGGAGGGAAACTCCTTTACCAGGAGGAGCTGACTGAGGGAAACTCCTTTACCAGGAGGAGCTGACCGAGGAGGGAAACTCCTTTACCAGGAGGAGCTGACCGAGGGAAACTCCTTTACCAGGAGGAGCTGACTGAGGGAAACTCCTTTACCAGGAGGAGCTGACCGAGGAGCGAAACTCCTTTAGCAGGAGGAGCTGACCGAGGGAAACACCTTTACCAGGAGGTGCTGACCGAGGAGGGAAACACCTTTACCAGGAGGAGCTGACCGAGGAGGGAAACTCCTTTACCAGGAGGAGCTGACCGAGGAGGGAAACTCCTTTACCAGGAGGAGCTGACTGAGGGAAACACCTTTACCAGGAGGAGCTGACTGAGGTAAACACCTTTACCAGGAGGAGCTGACCGAGGAGGGAAACACCTTTACCAGGAGGAGCTGACTGAGGGATACACCTTTACCAGGAGGAGCTGACCGAGGAGGGAAAATCCTTTACCAGGAGGAGCTGACCGAGGAGGGAAACTCCTTTACCAGGAGGAGCTGACCGAGGGAAACACCTTTACCAGGAGGAGCTGACCGAGGAGGGAAACACCTTTACCAGGAGGAGCTGACCGAGGAGGGAAACACCTTTACCAGGAGGAGCTGACCGAGGAGGGAAACACCTTTACCAGGAGGAGCTGACCGAGGAGGGAAACTCCTTTACCAGGAGGAGCTGACCGAGGAGGGAAACACCTTTACCAGGAGGAGCTGACCGAGGAGGGAAACTCCTTTACCAGGAGGTGCTGACCGAAGAGGGAAACACCTTTACCAGGAGGAGCTGACCGAGGGAAACACCTTTACCAGGAGGAGCTGACCGAGGAGGGAATCACCTTTACCAGGAGGAACTGACCGAGGGAAACTCCTTTACCAGGAGGAGCTGACTGAGGGAAACTCCTTTACCAGGAGGAACTGACCGAGGGAAACTCCTTTACCAGGAGGAGCTGACTGAGGGAAACTCCTTTACCAGGAGGAGCTGACCGACGAGGGAAACTCCTTTACCAGGATGAGCTGACCGAGGAGGGAAACTCCTTTACCAGGAGGAACTGACCGAGGAGGGAAACTCCTTTACCAGGAGGAGCTGACCGAGGAGGGAAACACCTTTACCAGGAGGAGCTGACTGAGGGAAACACCTTTACCAGGAGGAGCTGACCGAGGAGGGAAACACCTTTACCAGGAGGAGCTGACTGAGGGAAACTCCTTTACCAGGAGGAGCTGTCTGAGGAAGAAAACACCTTTACCAGGAGGAGCTGACCGAGGAGGGAAACTCCTTTACCAGGAGGAGTGACCGAGGAGGGAAACTCCTTTACCAGGAGGAGCTGACCGAGGAGGGAAACACCTTTACCAGAAGGAGCTGACCGAGGGAAACTCCTTTACCAGGAGGAGCTGACCGAGGGAAACACCTTTACCAGAAGGAGCTGACCGAGGGAATCACCTTTACCAGAAGGTGCTGACCGAGGGAATCACATTTACCAGGAGGAGCTGACTGAGGGAAACACCTTTACCAGGAGGAGCTGACCGAGGAGGGAAACACCTTTACCAGGAGGAGCTGACCGAGGAGAGAAAATCCTTTACCAGGAGGAGCTGACCGAGGAGGGAATCACCTTTACCAGGAGGAGCTGACCGAGGAGGGAAACTCCTTTACCAGGAGGAGCTGACCGAGGAGGGAATCACCTTTACCAGGAGCTGACTGAGGGAAAATCATTTACCAGGAGGAGCTGACCGAGGAGGGAAACACCTTTACCAGGAGGAGCTGACTGAGGGAAACTCCTTTACCGGGAGGAGCTGACCGAGGAGGGAATCACCTTTACCAGGAGGAGCTGACTGAGGGAAACTCCTTTACCAGGAGGAGCTGACCGAGGAGGGAATCACCTTTACCAGGAGGAGCTGACCGAGGAGGGAAACTCCTTTACCAGGAGGAGCTGACCGAGGAGGGAATCACCTTTACCAGGAGGAGCTGACTGAGGGAAACTCCTTTACCAGGAGGAGCTGACCGAGGAGGGAATCACCTTTACCAGGAGGAGCTGACCGAGGAGGGAAACTCCTTTACCAGGAGGAGCTGACTGAGGGAAACTCCTTTACCAGGAGGAGCTGACCGAGGAGGGAATCACCTTTACCAGGAGGAGCTGACTGAGGGAAAATCATTTACCAGGAGGAGCTGACCGAGGAGGGAAACACCTTTACCAGGAGGAGCTGACTGAGGGAAACTCCTTTACCGGGAGGAGCTGACCGAGGAGGGAATCACCTTTACCAGGAGGAGCTGACTGAGGGAAACTCCTTTACCAGGAGGAGCTGACCGAGGAGGGAATCACCTTTACCAGGAGGAGCTGACTGAGGGAAACTCCTTTACCAGGAGGAGCTGACCGAGGAGGGAAACTCCTTTACCAGGAGGAGCTGACTGAGGGAAACACCTTTACCAGGAGGAGCTGACCGAGGAGGGAATCACCTTTACCAGGAGGAGCTGACTGAGGGAACCTCCTTTACCAGGAGGAGCTGGCCGAGGAGGGAATCACCTTTACCAGGAGGACCTGACTGAGGGAAACTCCTTTACCAGGAGGAGCTGACCAAGGAGGGAAACACCTTTACCAGGAGGAGCTGACCGAGGAGGGAAAAACCTTTACCAGGAGGAGCTGACCGAGGGAAACACCTTTACCAGGAGGTGCTGACCGAGGAGGGAAACTCCTTTACCAGGAGGAGCTGACCGAGGGAAACTCCTTTACCAGGAGGAGCTGACCGAAGGAAACACCTTTACCAGGAGGAGCTGACCGAGGAGGGAAACTCCTTTACCAGGAGGAGCTGACTGAGGGAAACTCCTTTACCAGGAGGAGCTGACTGAGGGAAGCACCTTTACCAGGAGGAGCTGACTGAGGGAATCACCTTTACCAGGAGGAGCTGAACGAGGAGGGAAACTCCTTTACGAGGAGGAGCTGACCGAGGAGGGAAACTCCTTTACCAGAAGGAGCTGACCGAGGGAAACACCTTTACCAGGAGGAGCTGACTGAGGGAAACTCCTTTACCAGGAGGAGCTGACCGAGGAGGGAAACTCCTTTACCAGGAGGAGCTGACCGAAGGAAACACCTTTACCAGGAGGAGCTGACCGAGGAGGGAAACTCCTTTACCAGGAGGAGCTGACTGAGGGAAACTCCTTTACCAGGAGGAGCTGACTGAGGGAAGCACCTTTACCAGGAGGAGCTGACTGAGGGAATCACCTTTACCAGGAGGAGCTGAACGAGGAGGGAAACTCCTTTACGAGGAGGAGCTGACCGAGGAGGGAAACTCCTTTACCAGAAGGAGCTGACCGAGGGAAACACCTTTACCAGGAGGAGCTGACTGAGGGAAACTCCTTTACCAGGAGGAGCTGACAGAGGAGGGAAACTCCTTTACCAGGAGGAACTGAACGAGGAGGGAAACTCCTTTACCAGGAGGAGCTGACCGAGGAAGGAAACACCTTTACCAGGAGGAGCTGACTGAGGGAAACTCCTTTACCAGGAGGAGCTGACTGAGGGAAACTCCTTTACCAGGAGGAGCTGACCGAGGAGGGAAACTCCTTTACCAGGAGGAGCTGACCGAAGGAAACACCTTTACCAGGAGGAGCTGACCGAGGAGGGAAACTCCTTTACCAGGAGGAGCTGACTGAGGGAAACTCCTTTACCAGGAGGAGCTGACTGAGGGAAGCACCTTTACCAGGAGGAGCTGACTGAGGGAATCACCTTTACCAGGAGGAGCTGAACGAGGAGGGAAACTCCTTTACGAGGAGGAGCTGACCGAGGAGGGAAACTCCTTTACCAGAAGGAGCTGACCGAGGGAAACACCTTTACCAGGAGGAGCTGACTGAGGGAAACTCCTTTACCAGGAGGAGCTGACAGAGGAGGGAAACTCCTTTACCAGGAGGAACTGAACGAGGAGGGAAACTCCTTTACCAGGAGGAGCTGACCGAGGAAGGAAACACCTTTACCAGGAGGAGCTGACTGAGGGAAACTCCTTTACCAGGAGGAGCTGACTGAGGTAAACACCTTTACCAGGAGGAGCTGACCGAGGAGGGAAACACCTTTACCAGGAGGAGCTGACTGAGGGATACACCTTTACCAGGAGGAGCTGACTGAGGGAAACTCCTTTACCAGGAGGAGCTGACCGAGGAGGGAAACACCTTTACCAGGATGAGATGACCGAGGAGGGAATCACCTTTACCAGGAGGAGCTGACTGAGGGAAACTCCTTTACCAGGAGGAGCTGACCGAGGAGGGAAACACCTTTACCAGGAGGAGCTGACTGAGGGAAACTCCTTTACCAGGAGGAGCTGACTGAGGAAGAAAACACCTTTACCAGGAGGAGCTGACCGAGGAGGGAAACTCCTTTACCAGGAGGAGCTGACCGAGGAGGGAAACACCTTTACCAGAAGGAGCTGACCGAGGGAATCACCTTTACCAGGAGGAGCTGACCGTGGAGGGAAACTCCTTTACCAGGAGGAGCTGACCGAGGAGGGAAACACCTTCACCAGGAGGAGCTGGCCGAGGAGGGAATCACCTTTACCAGGAGGAGCTGACTGAGGGAAACTCCTTTACCAGGAGGAGCTGACTGAGGGAAACACCTTTACAAGGAGGAGCTGACTGAGGGAAACTCCTTTACCAGGAGGAGCTGGCCGAGGAGGGAATCACCTTTACCAGGAGGAGCTGACTGAGGGAAACTCCTTTACCAGGAGGAGCTGCCCGAGGAGGAAAACTCCTTTACCAGGAGGAGCTGACCGAGGGAAACACCTTTACCAGGAGGTGCTGACCGAGGAGGGAAACTCCTTTACCAGGAGGAGCTGACTGAGGGAAACTCCTTTACCAGGAGGAGCTGACCGAGGGAAACACCTTTACCAAGAGGAGCTGACCGAGGAGGGAAACTCCTTTACCAGGAGGAGCTGACTGACGGAAACTCCTTTACCAGGAGGAGCTGACTGAGGGAAACACCTTTACCAGGAGGAGCTGAACGAGGAGGGAAACTCCTTTACGAGGAGGATCTGACCGAGGGATACACCTTTACCAGGAGGAGCTGACCGAGGAGGGAAACTCCTTTACCAGGAGGAGCTGACCGAGGAGGGAAACACCTTTACCAGAAGGAGCTGACCGAGGGAATCACCTTTACCAGGAGGAGCTGACCGAGGAGGGAAACTCCTTTACCAGGAGGAGCTGACCGAGGGAAACTCCTTTACCAGGAGGAGCTGACTGAGGGAAACTCCTTTACCAGGAGGAGCTGACCGAGGAGGGAAACTCCTTTACCAGAAGGAGCTGACTGAGGAGGGAAACACCTTTACCAGGAGGAGCTGACTGAGGGAAACTCCTTTACCAGGAGGAGCTGACCGAGGAGGGAAACACCTTTACCAGGAGGAGCTGACCGAGGGAAACACCTTTACCAGGAGGAGCTGACCGAGGAGGGAAACTCCTTTACCAGAAGGAGCTGACCGAGGGAAACACCTTTACCAGGAGGAGCTGACTGAGGGAAACTCCTTTACCAGGAGGAGCTGACCGAGGAGGGAAACTCCTTTACCAGGAGGAACTGACCGAGGAGGGAAACTCCTTTACCAGGAGGAACTGACCGAGGAGGGAAACTCCTTTACCAGGAGGAGCTGACTGAGGGAAACACCTTTACCAGGAGGAGCTGACCGAGGAGGGAAACACCTTTACCAGGAGGAGCTGACTGAGGGAAACACCTTTACCAGGAGGAGCTGACCGAGGAGGGAAACACCTTTAACAGGAGGAGCTGATTGAGGGATACACCTTTACCAGGAGGAGCTTACCGAGGGAAACACCTTTACCAGGAGGAGCTGACCGAGGAGGGAAACACCTTTACCAGGAGGAGCTGACTGAGGGAAACACCTTTACCAGGAGGAGCTGACCGAGGAGGGAAACTCCTTTACCAGGAGGAGCTGACTGAGGGAAACTCCTTTACCAGGAGGAGCTGACTGAGGAAGAAAACACCTTTACCAGGAGGAGCTGACCGAGGAGGGAAACTCCTTTACCAGGAGGAGCTGTCCGAGGAGGGAAACACCTTCACCAGGAGGAGCTGACCGAGGAGGGAATCACCTTTACCAGGAGGAGCTGTCCGAGGAGGGAAACACCTTCACCAGGAGGAGCTGACCGAGGAGGGAAACACCTTTACCAGGAGGAGCTGACTGAGGGAAACACCTTTACCAGGAGGAGCTGACTGAGGGAAACTCCTTTACCAGGAGGAGCTGACCGAGGAGGGAAACACCTTTACCAGGAGGAGCTGACCGAGGGAAACACCTTTACCAGGAGGAGCTGACCGAGGAGGGAAACTCCTTTACCAGGAGGAGCTGACCGAGGGAAACTCCTTTACCAGGAGGAGCTGACCGAGGGAAACACCTTTACCAGGAGGAGCTGACCGAGGAGGGAAACTCCTTTACCAGGAGGAGCTGACTGAGGGAAACACCTTTACCAGGAGGAGCTGACTGAGGGAAACACCTTTACCAGGAGGAGCTGAACGAGGAGGGAAACTCCTTTACGATTAGGAGCTGACCGAGGAGGGAAACTCCTTTACCAGAAGGAGCTGACCGAGGGAAACACCTTTACCAGGAGGAGCTGACTGAGGGAAACTCCTTTACCAGGAGGAGCTGACAGAGGAGGGAAACTCCTTTACCAGGAGGAGCTGACCGAGGGAAACTCCTTTACCAGGAGGAGCTGACCGAGGAGGGAAACACCTTTACCAGGAGGAGCTGACTGAGGGAAACTCCTTTACCAGGAGGAGTTGACCGAGGAGGGAAACTCCTTTACCAGGAGGAACTGACCGAGGAGGGAAACTCCTTTACGAGGAGGAGCTGACCGAGGAAGGAAACACCTTTACCAGGAGGAGCTGACTGAGGTAAACACCTTTACCAGGAGGAGCTGACCGAGGAGGGAAACACCTTTAACAGGAGGAGCTGACTGAGGGATACACCTTTACCAGGAGGAGCTGACCGAGGAGGGAAACTCCTTTACCAGGAGGAGCTGACCGAGGGAAACACCTTTACCAGGAGGAGCTGACCGAGGAGGGAAACACCTTTACCAGGAGGAGCTGACCGAGGAGGGAAACACCTTTACCAGGAGGAGCTGACCGAGGGAAACACCTTTACCAGGAGGAGCTGACCGAGGGAAACACCTTTACCAGGAGGAGCTGACCGAGGAGGTAAACACCTTTACCAGGAGGAGCTGACTGAGGGAAACTCCTTTACCAGGAGGAGCTGACCGAGGAGGGAAACTCCTTTACCAGGAGGAGCTGACCGAGGGAATCTCCTTTACCAGGAGGAGCTGACCGAGGAGGGAAACTCCTTTACGAGGAGGAGCTGACTGAGGGAAACACCTTTACCAGGAGGAGCTGACTGAGGGAAACACCTTTACCAGGAGGAGCTGACCGAGGAGGGAAACTCCTTTACCAGGAGGAGCTGACCGAGGGAAACACCTTTACCAGGAGGAGGTGACTGAGGGAAACACCTTTACCAGGAGGAGCTGACCGAGGAGGGAAACTCCTTTACCAGGAGGAGCTGACCGAAGAGGGAAACACCTTTACCAGGAGGAGCTGACTGAGGGAAACACCTTTACCAGGAGGAGCTGACCGAGGAGGGAAACTCCTTTACCAGGAGGAGCTGACCGAGGAGGGAAACTCCTTTACCAGGAGGAGCTGACTGAGGGAAACTCCTTTACCAGGAGGAGCTGACCGAGGAAGAAAACACCTTTACCAGGAGGAGCTGACCGAGGAGGGAAACTCCTTTACCAGGAGGAGCTGACCGAGGAGGGAAACACCTTTACCAGGAGGAGCTGACCGAGGGAAACTCCTTTACCAGGAGGAGCTGACTGAGGAAGAAAACACCTTTACCAGGAGGAGCTGACCGAGGAGGGAAACACCTTTACCAGGAGGAGCTGACTGAGGAGGGAAACACCTTTACCAGGAGGAGGTGACTGAGGGAAACACCTTTACCAGGAGGAGCTGACCGAGGAGGGAAACACCTTTACCAGGAGGAGCTGACTGAGGGAAACTCCTTTACCAGGAGGAGCTGACCGAGGGAAACACCTTTACCAGGAGGAGCTGACCGAGGAGGGAAACTCCTTTACCAGGAGGAGCTGACCGAGGGAAACACCTTTACCAGGAGGAGCTGACTGAGGGAAACTCCTTTACCAGGAGGAGCTGACCGAGGAGGGAAACACCTTTACCAGGATGAGCTGACCGAGGAGGGAATCACCTTTACCAGGAGGAGCTGACTGAGGGAAACACCTTTACCAGGAGGAGCTGACTGAGGGAAACACCTTTACCAGGAGGAGCTGACTGAGGGAAACTCCTTTACCAGGAGGAGCTGACTGAGGGAAACTCCTTTACCAGGAGGAGCTGACCGAGGAGGGAAACTCCTTTACCAGGAGGAGCTGACCGAGGAGGGAAACTCCTTTACCAGGAGGAGGTGACTGAGGGAAACACCTTTACCAGGAGGAGCTGACCGAGGAGGGAAACTCCTTTACCAGGAGGAGCTGACCGAGGGAAACTCCTTTACCAGGAGGAGCTGACCGAGGGAAACTCCTTTACCAGGAGGAGCTGACCGAGGAGGGAAACTCCTTTACCAGGAGGAGCTGACCGAGGGAATCTCCTTTACCAGGAGGAGCTGACCGAGGAGGGAAACTCCTTTACCAGGAGGAGCTGACCGAGGGGGGAAACACCTTCACCAGGATGAGCTGAGTGAGGGAAACTCCTTTACCAGGAGGAGCTGACTGAGGGAAACTCCTTTACCAGGAGTAGCTGACCGAGGCGGGAAACTCCTTTACCAGGAGGAGCTGACTGAGGGAAACTCCTTTACCAGGAGGAGCTGACCGAGGAGGGAAACACCTTTACCAGGAGGAGCTGGAGAATGCAAAGGGTCATGGTCTGCAGTCTGCGTCGGATCTCACCAATATATAAAAGACCACACTGGGAGCACCGGACGCAGTATACCACACCAGCCGACTCACAGGTGAAGTGTCACCTCTCCTGGAAGGACTGTCTGGGGCCCTGAATGGTGGTGAGGGCGGAAGTGTAAGGGCAGGTGTAGTACTTGTTTCGCTTACATGGATAAGTGCCAGGGGGGAGTTCAGTGGGAAGGGATGGAGGGGACAAGTGGACAAGGGAGTTGAGTAGGGACTCCGTTCTCACAATTCCTCTGACTCCACCGCATCTGCTCTCAGGATTAGGCTTTTCATTCCAGGACGAAGGAGATGTCTTCCTTTTTTGAACAAAGGGGCTTCCCTTCGTCCACCATCAACTCTGCTCTCAAATGCATCTCTCCCATTTCCCGCACATCTGCCTTCACTCCATCTGCCCGCCACCCCACTCGGAATAGGGTTCCCCTTGTCCTCACCTACCACCTCACCAGCCTCCAGGTCCAACGTATAATTCTCCGTAACTTCCGCCACCTCCAACGGGATCCCATTACCAAGCACATCTTTCCCTCTCCCCCCTTTCTGCTTTTCACAGGGATCGCTCCCTACGCGACTCCCTTGTCCGCTCGTCCCCCCCCATCCCTTCCCACCGATCTCCCTCCTGGCACTTATCCTTGTAAACGGAACAAGTGCTACACCTGCCCTTACACTTCCTTCCTCACCACCATTCAGGGCCCCAGACAGTCCTTCCAGGTGAGGCGACACTTCACCTGTGAGTGGGCTGGTGTGGCATACTGTGTCCGGTGCTCCCGGTGTGGCCTTTTATATATTGGTGAGACCCAACGCAGACTGGGAGACCATTTCGCTGAACACCTACGCTCGGTCCACCAGAGAAAGCAGGATCTCCCAGTGACCACACATTTTAATTCTACGTCCCATTCCCATTCTGATATGTCTATCCATGGCCACCTCTACTGTCAAAATGAAGCCACACTCAGGTTGGAGGAACAACACCTTATATACCGGCTGGGTAGCCTCCAATCTGATGCCATGAACATCGACTTCTCTAACTTCAGTTAATGCCCCTCCTCCCCTTCTTACCCCATCCCTGATATATTTAGTTGTTTGTTTTTTCTCTCTCTCTGCCCATCACCCTGCCTGTTCTCCATCTCCCTCTGGTGCTCCCCTCCCACTTTCTTTCTCCCGAGGCCTCCCGTCCCATGATCCTTTCCCTTCTCCAGCTCTGTATCACTTTTGCCAATTACCTTTCCAGCTCTTGGCTTTATCCCTCCCCCTCCGGTCTCCTATCATTTTGCATTCCCCCCTCTGCCCACTACTTTCAAATTTCTTAGTACATTTCCTTTCAGTTAGTCCTAACGAAGGGTCTCGGCCTGAAACATCGACAGTGCTTCTCCTTATAGATGCTGCCTGGCCTGCTGTGTTCCACCAGCATTTTGTGTGTGTTGTTTAGCACTGTCTATTTCTACCTCCATCATGTTGTCTGCTTCCTTCCTGTTCACCTCCTGCTCGGACTCTCAGCAACACCTTGTTCCCCTTTAAATGTTAATTCTAATGAACTTGAGGTCTACGTCCATCACCCTTCCCACTGTCAACCTGAGGTCCTGTAAAATTCTTCAGCAATTGTCCTAACCTGGTCTGCTTGGTTTGGCAACACAAGAGATTCTGCCGGTGCTGGAACTCCAGAGTAACAGAGTAAATCCAGATCCCGGATGAAGGGTCTTGGACTGAAACGTCGACTGTTTATTCCTCTCCATGGATGCTGCCTCACCTGCTGAGTTCCTCCCGCTTACTGCTTGGTTCATTCATGCTATTGTGCTCATGGTTAAGTAATAAGCCAGTTCTAACATTCTTGTCATTTTTAATTTCCTCCTAAGCCTTAGCCCTCCTTTGCTCTAGCCATACACCCGTCTGAAGTAGCCTCACCTCTGACATCTGGCCCCTGGAGACATGCCTGACTTAAGTCACTTTTCCACTAGCAGCCAAAGCTCTGACCTCCGGAGATTCATTCCTGAAATTCCACTGCCTCTTCAGCTTTCTTTTAGAAGCTGCTGAAAACCAACCTCTTTCCTAAGCCCTTAGTCACTGCTACGACAACTTCTGATGGTTCAATGTTAAACTTTCACGTCAAAGAGCTTTGGAACATTGAAAGCTTCAAGTGTAATATAAACAGATGCGGCTGCTGTTGGTGCAGTCTGCATATTTGTTTAATCTTTATTCATTATATGCCAACTATTTTTCCACATCCATCTTCTGGAGTACCTCCAGGCTCAAGGACAGATTGTACCCCATTGTTATCAGATTCTTGAATGGACCTCCTGTACTGTATAAGACGGACTCTTGACCTCACAATGATCTTGCACTTACTGTTTACCTGCATGCACTCTCTCTCTGTTACTGTAACACTTCATTCTGCATTGTTACTGGTTTATCCAGACGAACCTCAATGCACTGTGAACCGATTTGATCTGTACTAACAGTATACAAGGCAAGTTTTTGGTGCATTTGACAATAATAAACCAATGCTAATAACAAATATTCCCTTCAAATGTAGCTGATGAAGGGTTTCGACTCAAAACTTTGACTCTTTATTGCCCTCCCTGGATGCTGCCTGACCTACTGAGTTCCTCCAGCATTTTGTGTGTGTTACTCTAGATTTCCAGCACCTGCAGAATATTTTACAACGATAGCAGGTAGTGTTGTATGTGTGATTATACTTCGGTTCCCTGCGTTTTCCCAGCACCCAGTCTTGGCACGGCACATCCAATCCTGATCAGGAGCCTTTTACCCACAGGCAGTACTGTCAATGAGAAATCTCTGATAAGCAGACATGAGGCAACACTTCTATCGATACTAACCGGCTGATACCAGATCTGATACAAAACCACAGTTACACTTACATGATAGAAATAAATCTACTCTACACGCCTGTATTTACTGAACAAACATTTCCCACCCCTTGGTGCCAAGGAAATAAAGCAGTCTGAGTAATCAGCAGGCACTCCCAGACTTGACAAATTGGAATTTTACCACCCAACGTAAAAAAAGATTAAAGTTCACAGCCTACATCAGTGATTATCAGCACTGAAATCGAAGGCTAGTTGCTGATGGATATAGCTAGCTTTAAAAATTTATTATTCAGAAATAAAATTTACCATATTTGAATTTCAAAATGCCCTCATTGTATTGGACAGTACACTACCTCTGGATGACTCAGTGGGTGTCACACAGTTTTAGCCAATTGTTGAACCTCTCACCTTAATATTCAGATTATGTGTGATTTTTAAACTTTTGTCTGCCAGTGAGGTATGAAGAATAAAAATAGAGGGAGTGTAAATGCCTTTGGCACTTGAGTCTTGAATCAAAATCAGAATCAGGTTTATATGCCAAGAAATGTGTTGTTTTGTGGCAGCAGTACAGTGCAAGACATAAAGGTTTACCATAAATTACAATATGAAATATGAAAAATATAAAAAGAGAGCAAAAAGTGAGTAGTGTTCATTGTCCATTCATAAATCTGACAGTGGAGGGGAAGAAGTTGTTTCTGAAACTTAGAGAGTGTATCTTCAGACTCACGATAATCCTGTACTGTACTGCATTGTTAAGCTGCACTGCACTTTCTCAGTAGTTCTGTAGTTATACTTCATCCTGTCTGCATTGTTATTAGTTTACCTTGTTCGTCCTCAATGCACTGTAACGAATTGATCTGCATGGGGTAGCACAGAGGGTTAGCAGCTAGCATAACACTAGCAATCGGGATTCAATTCCCGATGTACATGTACATACAGTATGTATAGGGGGGTGTGTGTGGAAGACTCCAGCAGTTTGATGGAAATTCCAGGTGTCAGGGGGCAGGAGGTGTGTGAAGTTACCATTCATTACTTGAGAGAAGGTTCTTGGGGAAAGTGGAAGGTCTAAAAATAGATAAGTCACCTGGACCAGATGGACTACACCCCAGGGTTCTGAAGGAGGTGGCTGAAGAGATTGTGGAGGCATTAGTAATGATATTTCAAGAATCATTAGATTCTGGAATGGTTCCAGAAGACTGGAAATTGCAGATGTCTCTCTACTCTTCAAGAAGGAAATTATCAGCCAGTTGGTCTGACCTCAGTGATTGGGAAGATGTTGGAGTCCATTGTCAAGGATGTGGTTTTGGGGTACCCAGAAGCACAAGATAAAACAGACCATAGTCAGCATGGTTTCCTCGAGGAAAAATCTTGCCTGACAATTCTATCGGAATTCTTTGAAGAAATATCAAGCAGGACAGACAAAGGAGAATTGGTTGATGTTTTGTCCTTGGATTTTCAGAAGGCCTTTGACAAGGTGTCTCACATGAGGCTGCTTAACAAGCTACAAGTCCATGGTATCACAGGAAAAATTCTAGCATGGATAGAGCAGTGGCTGATTGGCAGGAGGCAAAGAGTGGGAATAAAGGGAGCCTTTTCTGGCTGGCTGCCTGTGACTAGTGGTGTTGCACGGGGTCTGTGTTGGGACCGATTCTTTTTACGTTATATGTCAATGATTTGGATGATGGAGTTGATGGCTTTGTTGCAAAGTCAGGAAGGTGAGGAGCAGGTAGTTTTGAGGAAGTAGAGAGGTTACAGAAGGTCTTAGGCAGATTAAGAGAATGGGCAAAGAAGTGGCAGATGAAATACAGAGTTAGGAAATGTATGGTCATGCGCTTTGGTAGAAGAAAAGAAAGGGTTGACTGATTTTAAAGTGAAGAGAAAATATGAAAATCTGAGGTCCAAAGAGATTTGGGAGTCCTCGTGTAGGATTCCCTGAAGGTTAATTTGCAGGTTGAGTTTGTGGTGAGGAAGGCAAATGCAATGTTCGCATTCATTTCAAGAGGACTTGAATATAAGAGCAAGGATGTAATGTTGAGACTTTATAAAGCACGGGTGAGGCCTCACCTGGAGTATTGTGAGCAGTTTCAGGCCCCTTATACAAGAAAGGATGTACTGAAACTAGAGAGAGTTCAAAGGAGGTTCACGAAAATGATTCCAGGATTGAGCTTCTTTTCACATGAAGAGCGTTTGACATCTCTGGGCCTGTATTCATGGAATTCAGAAGAATGAGGGGTGACCTAATTGAAACCTATCGAATGGTTTAATAGAATGGTTTGATAGAATAGATGTGGAGAAGATGTTTCCTATGGTGGGAGTGTCTAAGACCAGAAGACACAGCCTCTAAAATACAGGGCTTCCTTTTAGAATGGAGATAAGGAAGAATTTCTTTAGCCAGAGAGTGATGAATCTGTGGAATTCATTGCCACAGGCAGCGATGGAGGCCAAGTCCTTAAGGCAGAGGCTGATAGATTCTTGATTGGTCTGGGCATGAAGGGATACAGAGATTGGTGCTGAGAGGAAGACTGTGTATTTAATAATAACATAGGCTGAAGTCAGAATGGTTTCCTTGTTTTTGACTTAACGGATTCCTCAGTTATGCAAATCTGTTGGAATTATCAAAGTAGAGTCAGTGGATTTTCAGAGGGCTTTTGACAAGGTGCTTCACATGAGGCTATAAAGAACATAAGAGTCCATTGTATTGCAAAGTTCAAATTTATTATCAAAGTATGTATACTATATTAATTGAGATTAATCTTCTTGCAGGGCCTCACAAAACAAAGAAACATAATAGAATTCAATAAAAGAACACACAACAAGACAGCCTCATACCCAATGTGCAAAAGAGGACAGATCGCACAAATAGTAAAAAGAAGTGAACAATATCACAAGCAGCGTGAAGTGCAGAGTTCCTGAGAGTGAGTCCACTGCTGCACTGAAGTGAGTGAGGCTGATCCAGGATCTCGATGGCTGAAGGGCAACACCTGCTCCTGAAGCAGACAGCATGGGACCCAGGACTCCCGCTCGATGGTAGGAACGAGAAGGGAGGGAGACCAGTCAAATGCAGACAGGTGGTGCTGAACACATGTTCGTCCTCGACAATTTTTATCTTGCTTGATGCTTTAATCAGTAGAGTAATGGAGCCGATCGTAGGTTTGTCTTCTGCTATCAGGCCTTGACACAGTGTCCACCCCCAGTGATGGCTACTCCAGCCATACCTGCACCCTCGAGAGTCTAGTTCGCCAATTCCCTCGGAAGATCGTAAAAGTGTGAGATCATTTAGTTGGTTCAAAAGTACATCATTAAAAAGATATATTAAAAATATACTCTGCAAGGAGTATATTTACTAGATTAGCAAGTGGTTTTGTGAGCTGTCTGCTAAATATCGCTGTTGGTCACTGGCGCCATCGTGCTGCAGGAAAGATACCTGCATGAGTGGAAAATTGGCTGACTAGCGGGAGGCAAAGAATGGTTGGCTGCCAGTCAGTGGTGGTGACCTGCAGGGGTTGGTGCTGGGACTTTGTTCACATTATAGGTTGATGATTTAATGATGGCTTTTTGGCCTCATTTGCAGATGATACAAACATAGGAAGAGGGGCAGGCTGTGTTGAGAAAGCAGGGAGTCTGCAGAAGGACTTAGACAGATTAGGAGAATGGGCAAAGGAGTGGAAGATGGAATACAGTGTGGGGAAATGTATGGCCATGCAATTTAGCAGAAGGAATAAAGGAACAGACTATTCAGAAATCAAAGGTTCAACGGGACTTGGGAGTCTTGGTGCAGGGTTCCCTGAAATTAAGTTGAGTTGGTGGTAAAGAAGGCAAATAAAATGTTAGCGTTCATTTCAAGAGGACTAGAATATAAAAACAAGGATGTAAGTCTGAGACTGTATACAGTATTGGTCCAACCACACCGGGAGTATTGAAGAGGGTCTAGATGAGTTTGTGAGAATGATCTCAGAATCAGAATCAGAACCTGGTTTATTATCACCAGCATGTGATGGTGAAATTTGTTAACTTAGCAGCAGTAATTCATTGCAATACATAGTCTAGCAGAAAGAAAATAAATAATAATAAATAAAATAAAACATAATAAACAAGAAATTCAATTACATGTATTGAATAGATTAAAAACATGCAAAAACAGATATACTGTATATTAAAAGAAAATGAGACAGTGTTCAAAGATACAATGTCCATTTAAGAATTGGATGGCAGAGGGGAAGAAGCTGTTCCTGAATCGCTGAGTGTGTGTCTTCAGGCTTCTGTATCTCATACCTGATGGTAACAGTGAGAAAAAGGTATGCCCTGGGTGCTGGAGGTCCTTTCTGAGACACCACTTCCTAAAGATGTCCTGGGTACTTTGCAGGCTAGTGCCCAAGATGGAGCTGACTAGATTTAGAACCTTCTGCAGCTTCTTTCGGTCCTGTGTAGTAGCCCCTCCATACCAGACAGTGATTCAGCTTGTCAGAATGTTCTCCATGGTACAGCTACAGAAGTTTTTGAGTGTATTTGTTGACATGCCAAATCCCTTCAAACTCCTAATAAAGTATAGCCACTGCCTTGCCTTCTTTATAACTACATTGATATGTTGGGACCACATTAGATCCACAGAGATCTTAACACTGAGGAACTTGAAGCTGCTCACTCTCTCCACATCTGATCCCTCTATGAGAATTGGCAAGTTCTCCTTTGTCTTACCCTTCCTAAAGTTCACAATCAGCTCTTTTGTCTTACTGATGTTGAGTGCCAGGTTGTTGCTGCAGCACCATTCCACTATTTGGCAGATCTCATTCCTGTATGCCCTCTCGTCACCCCCTGAGATTCCACCAACAATGGTTGTATCATCAGCAAATTTATAGATGATACTTGAGCTATGCCTAGCCACACAGTCATGTGTAAATAGAGAGTAGAGCAGTGGGCTAAGCACACACCCCTGAGGTGCGCCAGTGTTGATCGTCAGCGAAGAGGAGATGTTATCACCAGTCCTCACAGACTGTGGTTTTCTGGTTAGGAAGTCGAGGATCCAATTGCAGAGGGAGGTACAGAGGCCCAGGTTCTGCAACTTCTCAATCAGGATTGTGGAAATGATGGTTTTAAATGCTGAGGTATAGTCGATGAACAGCATCCTGACGTAGGTGCTTATGTTTTCTAGGTGGTTTAAAGCTGTGTGGAGAGCCAGTGAGATTGCATGTGTCATTGTCCTATTGTGGCAACAGGCAAATTTCATTCTTGAGAATGAAAGGGTTGATGAGTGAGGAGCACTTGATGGCTCTGGGCCTCCGTTCTCTGGAGTTCAGAAGAATGGGAGGTGTGGAAATCTCTCTGAAACCTACTGAATATTGAAAACCCAAGGTAGAGTGAAAGTGGGGAAGATGTTTCCTATGGTAGGATCAAAGGGCACAATCTCAGAATAGATGGATAACACTTTAGAACAGAGATGAGAAGGAATTTCTTCTGCCAGATGGAAGTGAATCTGTGGTATTCATTGCTAAGGAAGGCTATGGAGGCTAAACTATTGGATTATTAGATATAGGCCATTTTGGGTCCAAAGCAGATGGCATGACATTGGCTCTTCCTCAATCCAGTAGCATTAGGACAGCAAAGATGCATACATCAGTATGGTCTTTATCGACTACAGCTCAGCATTCAATACTGTCACCTTAAAACTAATCAATAAGCTTCAAGACCTGGCCTCAATACCTCCTTGTGCAATTGGATCCTCAATTTTTTCACTTGGATTGGCGACAACATCTCTTTCTCAATCTCCATCAGCACAGGTGGACCACAAGTCTGTGTACTTAGCCCCCTGTTCTACTTGCTTTACACTTATGACTGTGGGGCTAAGCACAGTTCCAAAGCCATATTTGATGACACCGCTGTCATTCACCCAATCAAAGGTGGCATGTAGGAGGGAGATGGAAAACCCGGCTGAGTGGTGCCAACCAAATAATCAAGGTGCAAATGGCAACGAACTGTGCAAATACAAAAGGAAGAAAAATAAATAATAATAATAAATAAACAATAAATATTGAGAGCATCAGATGAAAGGCCCTTGAAAATAAGTCCATAGCTTGTGGGAACAGTTCAGTGATCAGGCGCATGAAGTCATCTCACTGGTTGAAGAGCCTGATAGTGTCCCTGAACCTGGTGGTGTGAGTCCTGAGGGTTCTGTAACTTCTTCCTGATGGCAGCAGCAAGAACAGAGCATGACCTGGGTGATATGGATCTCTGATTTCCCACAAAGGTGCTTGTGTAGATGTGCCCAATGGAGGCGTGTGCTTTGCCTGTGATGGATTGGGCCACATCCAGTACTTTTTCTAGGATTTTCCAATCAAGGGCATTAGGGTTTTCATACCAGGCTGCGAAGCAACCAGTCAATATACTCTCCACCAGTCATCTATAGAAGTTTGTCAAAGTTTTAGATGTCATGCCGAATTTTCACAACTCCTGAGGAAGTAGAGGCGCTGCCGTGTTTTCTTCACAATTGGACTTAAGTGCTGGGCCCAGGACAGGTCCTCTGAAATATTTTCAGAGGAATTTTAAATTGATGACTCTCTTCACCTCTATTCCCCTGATGAGGACTGGCTTGTGGACCTCTGGTTTTCTCCTCCTGAAGTCAATAATCAGCTCCCAGGTCTTGCTGACATTACATGTGTACGTACTTTGATAATATCTTTACTTTGTATATTTAAAATGGAGGTTGATAAGTTCTTGCTTAGTAAGGGAGTCAAAGGTTATGGGGTTAAGGCAGGATGATGCAGTTGAGAGGGATAATAAATCGGCCACAATGGAATAGCAGAGTGAACAATGGGCCGGATGGCCTAATTCTGCTCCTATGTCTTATGGTCTTATGAACTATTGCGAAGGGGGTGGGGGATATAACACAGTCCCACTATAGTGACTTTTTTCTAAATTCTACTCATTTGACCTCAGTGGATGATCTCCCAAGAATATTATCTCTAAGCATGGCTGTTACATCCTCTCTTATAACAAAGATAACACATACCTATACTTGTGTTATGCCTCTTAGTGCCTGTATCCTGAAATATTGAGCAGCCAGCCTTGGCCTTCTCTCAGCCATATGCCTCTCACTGTAATCACATCCCAGTCCCCAGAGGATGGAAACAATCAAAATCAAGTTAATATCGCTTGCATGTTGTGAAATTTGTTAACTTTTCAGCAGCAGTATAACTCATTACATAATAATCGAATAAAACAGTGAATTACAGTAAGTATACATAAAACAATTAAATTACAGTAAATAGTGCAAAAATAGAAATAAAAAGGTAGTGAGATAGTGTTCATGGGTTTAATGTCCATTTAGAAATTGGATGGCAGTGGGGAAGAAGCTGTTCCTGAATTGATACATGTGTGCCTTTGGGCTTCTGTACCTCCTACCTAATGGTAGCAATGAGAACAAGGCATGGCCTGAGTGGTGGCGGACCTTAATGATGCACGCTGCCTTTTTGAGGCATTGCTCCTTGAAGGTGCCCTAGATACAATGGAGACTAATGCCCATGATAGAGCTGACTGAGTTTACAACACTCTGCAGCTTCCTTCAATCCTGTACAGTAATTTCCCCCACCACCCCTATACGAGACGGTAATGCAGCCAGTTAGAATGCTCTCCATGGTACATCTGTAGAAATTTGTGAGTGTTTTTGATGATCTCCTCAAACTGATAGGGCAGATGATGGGCCAAAATTGCAGTCAATGATATGAGTTGAAATGCAACATGGGGGCAAAATTTAGAAAGGTGATGAATACAGGACAGAAGGCATTATATTTGTATATGGAATAAAGTAGATGATCTTCTGTGCAGTCGGAGATTGGCAGGTAGGACATTGTGGTCATCACTATGTCGTGGCTGAGAGAAGATCATTGTTGGGAGCTTAACATCCAAGGATACACATTGTATCAAAAGGACAGACAGGTAGGCAGATGGGGTGGGGTAGCTCTGTTGGAAAACATGAAGTCAAATCCCTTGAAAGTGGTGACGTAGGATTAGAAGATGTAGAATTCTTGTGGGTAGAGTTAAGGAACTGATGGGAGTTGTATACGTGCCTCCGAACAATAGCCAGGGTGTGGGATATAAATTATAACGGGAGATGGAGAAGGCGCGTCAAAGGGCAATGTAATGGTAGCCATGGGGTTTTCAGTATGAAGGTAGATTGGGAAAATCAGGTTGGTGCTAGATCCCAAGAGAGGGAATTTGTAGACTGCCAATGAGATGGTTTTTTAGAGCAACTTGTGGTTATGCCCACTAGGAGAAACACAATTCTGGATTGGATGTTGTGTAATGAACCAGATTTGATTCGGGAGTTTCAGGTAAAGAACCCTTAGGTAGGCAGTGATCATAATATGAAAGAATTCATCCTGTACATTGAGAGGGAGAAGCTAAAGTCAGATATATCAGTATTACAGTGGAGTAAAGGGAATTACAGAGGCATGAAAGAGGAACTGGCCAAAGTTGATTGGAAGGTTACACTAGCAGGGATGACGGCATAACAGTAATGGTTAAAGTTTCAAAATGTTCAAAGGTCCAATTTAATGTCAGAGAAATGTATACAATACAAATCCTGAAATACTTTTTCTTTGCAAACATCCATGAAAACAGAGAAATGCTCCAAAGAATGAATGACAGATAAATATAAAGAACCCCAAAGTCCCCCAGCTCCCCTCCCTCCCACACGTAAGCAGCAGTGAGCCACAATACCCCCTCCCCCAGCTCCCCTCCCTCCCACCCGTAAGCAGCAGTGAGCCACAATACCCCCTCCCCCAGTTCCCCTCCCTCCCACCCATAAGCAGCAGTGAGGCACAATACCCCCTCCTCCCAGTTCCCCTCCCTCCCACCCGTAAGCAGCAGTGAGGCACAA
This sequence comes from Hypanus sabinus, assembly GCF_030144855.1. Taxonomy (NCBI): domain Eukaryota; kingdom Metazoa; phylum Chordata; class Chondrichthyes; order Myliobatiformes; family Dasyatidae; genus Hypanus; species Hypanus sabinus. The sequence continues at coordinate 60,723,292 of NC_082718.1, read as the reverse complement.
TACCCCCTCCTCCCACATCAGCATCAGCACCGCCACCGAGCACTCAGTGTGAGCAAAGCAATAGCAAAAACACAGACTTGCAGTTACCCCAAAGACTTCATGTTTCATCTGGCATTCGACATACCACCAATTCTCTCTCTCCTTAATAAGGCAGAAGAAGGTGTCTCCATTTTCCCAGCGAGTGGGGAGACAACAAACAACTCGCTGGTTTACGATGTTAAATGTCCATTACGTCGCTTTTTTCGAGCTCTGTGCCTGAAGATCCCAAAGATCCCCGACCGTTGGGCCCGCAGCAGATATCCCAACTCCCCCAACAACACGCGAGTCTCCAGCCATGACACCGACCCTCAATCCACCCGTCTCCAGAGCTCCGAGATCCTAGGCTTCCGAATTCGAGCCGGACTCTCAGGCCGAACCCTTGGCTTGCCAAACAACGGCCAGTTGTGAAACCCCGAGAACGGGTCTCATTCCCGCAAAGAACCAACGTCAGCATGTAACTCCAGGTCAGGGTCTTCAAAAGAACCCTGAAAGGGAAAAATAAAGATATTGAAGATGGAAGCAGAGCTGTTTTTGAAGATGCAAGCAAAGGAGTCGCTGTTTAGCGCCATCTTAACAGGCAGGGTGTTGTTTATTTGGATTGTCATAAGTCTGACAAGGTGCCACACATGAGGCTCTTAACAAGATAAGAGCCCATGGGATTGCAGGCTAGAAGACTGGCTAACTGACAGGAAGCAAAGAGTGGCAATAAAGGGAGCTATTTCTGACTGGCTGCTGTTAACTAGTGGTATTCCACTGATGCTGGTATTGGGGTTGTTTCTTTTTTCATTATATATCAATGATTTGGATGACAGAATTGATGGCTTTGTGGACAAGTTTATGGACAATACAAAGATAGATGGAGGGGCAGGTATTGTTGAGGAACCAGGAGGATTTAGACAGATTGTGAGAGAAGTAGTAGATGGAATACAGTGTAGGAATGTGTATTGTCATGCGCATTGGTAGCAGGAATGAAAGCATAGGCTATTTTCTAAACGGGGAGAAAATTGAAAACTCAGAGGTGAAAATGGACTTGGGCGTCCTTGTTTATGATTTCCTAAAAGTTAACTTGCAGGGTGAGTCATTGGTTATGAAAGCAAACACAATGTTCTCATTCATTTGGAGAGACTAGAATAAAAGGACAAGGATGTGATGCTGAGGCTTTATAAGGCATTGGTCAGACCGCACTAGGAGTATTGTCAGCAGTTTAGGGCCCTTTATCTAAGAAAAGTTGTGCTGGCATTGGAGGGGGTCCAGAGGAGATTCTTGACAGTGATTCCAGGAATGAAAGAATTAACATATGAGGAGGATTTGATGATGTTGAGCCTGGATTAGCTGAAGTTTAGAAGAATGAGGAGGGATCTCATTGAAACCTATGGAATATTGAAAGGCCTAGATAGAATGGACACAGAGAGAAAGTACCCTATAACGGGTGAGTCTGGGACAAGAGGGCCCGCCTCAGAATAAAATGACATTCATTTAGAACACAGAAGAGGAAATTTTTTTAGCCTGAGGGTAGTGAATGTGTGGAATTCATTACAATGGATGGCTGTACGGGCCAAGTTATTGAGTATATTTAAAGTGGAGCTTGAAAGTTTTTTGATTAGAGCTTCAAAGGTTACAGGGAGAAGGCAGCAGAATGGGGTTGAGAGGGATAACACGTCATGATAGAAAGGTGGAGCAGACTAAATGGGCTCAATGGCCTAATTCTGCACCTATATCTTATAATCTTTATCCACCTTCCGTGTTAACCCTTGTGCATTGAAATAAATGCAGTCGACCTAGGTATTCCTTATTGAGACTTTATTGGTTACTAAACTTGCTCTTGCTGGTTACTGTTTTATCTCATGACTTGCTCCTGCTCAGTCACACAACCCCTGCCAATCCAGTTTAAAACGCTGAGGATTTACAGCATTTTCTGCAGTTATTATGCATGCTTATTTTTGCCATCTTCTGCTTTTCGAAACTTAACATCATCAAATGGAAGTGTTCCGATAACTGTTTAAAAGTGGATTCCTGGCTAACAGTTAAGCAATCAGTTCTTTTGGAATCTTGTTTTCTTTCACCATCTAAGGCATAATGAAACAAAATTCCTGTTCTGCAGAATATGAGGCAACAGACAAAATTCCTTGTCACCCAGTTCAGTGAACACCTTTTAACAGGGATGGTGTGAATGGTCAGTTTTATTTCAACAACACCTATTTTGTTTTCAGAGTGAGTGACAAATTATATTGTGATAATTCATAATTTGGAGAAGGAAAGCTCTGATTTTAAACCTCTGCTGCTTTGCAGCCATACCCACCCATGGAAAAGGCTTTGAGAGCAAACCCCGAAGAAGAAATCTGGAGTCAGGGTCCCTGAGGCAGTTTGATGTTGTTTACAACTTCACTCTGGCAACCTCTGCGACGACACTGGTGCCAAGCTGCATCGGCACTTGCCCTTCCCTTGGACTACATCAGTGACATAGAGAGGGGGAGCCCGCTGCACGGGCAACAGCCAGATCTTCACACCCAGGCTTGTACCCTGGAGAGGACACAGTCCACCAGAGGCACAAACCCATGATCTCCTGGGATTGACAGCTGTCTACTACGGTCCATAATTTGAAATAGTGCTTCTTTAACTTTTTTGATGCAACTTTAAGACTCAGAATTTTCATTAACTTTGTTACTGCTTTAGGGAAAATGTGTGCCATTCCTCACTAAGGGCTAGGTGGTGGAAAGGGTTCTTCAATGTCGGAGGATACATCCTGGGCCCCAACACTTTGAAACTGTCATGAAGAAGGCACATCAACAACTGCACCTTGTTAGGAGATTGAGGAGATGCAACTCAGAACAAATGTCGACCATGTATCCGTGGAGAGAATTCTGCCTGGTTGCATCATTGCTTGGTAGGGAGGTTCATTGTACAGGATTGAAAATGGTTGCAGAGGGTTGTAGGCTCAGTCAGCTCCACAATGATCACATTCCTCCCCCCTGTCAAGGACATCGCTGAAAGGGGGAGCCCCAGGAAGGTGGTATCTGTCATTAAAGACCCCCACCATCAGGGTTCAGCCTTCTTCCCATTGCTACCAAGAGGGAGAAGGTACAGGAGTTCAGACACACAAAATAATTTACAAACAGCTTCTTCCCTTCCACTAACAGATTTCTGAGCAGTCCATGACAACAATCTTGTTATTCCATTTTTTGTATTGATTTATTTTTGATTATATTAATTTTATGTACTATTGTTGCAAAACAATGAATTTCACAACATATGCACTCAGTGGCTCGAGATGAAAAGAGAGGCCAACTCTATCATCAAGACAACAGTTCATTGGGCCGCTGAAGGATGGGGGAAATGTGAGAGACTAAAGACAACTTGTCACCATACCATAGAGGCAGAATTGAGGACTCTGAATCACACCTGGGGCACAATAGAGGAGATGGCCAAAAAGAGAGAGAGAGTTGGAGGATCTTCATTGCTGCCCAAGACATGAGTGGCAGTGACTAACTAACACTCAGTGGCTAATTTTTTTAGGTATACATTTACACCGGTTCGTTAATGCAAATATCTAATCAGCCAATCATATGACTGTAACTCAATGCATAAAGCACGCAGACATGGTCAAGAGGTTCTGTTATTGTTCAGACCAAACATCAGAATGGGGGAAGAGATGTCAGCTCAGTGACTTTGACTGTGGAATGATTGTTGATGCCAGACAGGGTGGTTCAGAAACTGCTGATCTCCCAGGATTTTCACACACAACAGTCTCTAGAGTTTACAGACAATGGTGTGAAACAAAAGTGAGAGCCCTTCTGTGGCTGAAAATGCCATGTTAATGAGAGGTCAGAGGAGAATGGCGACAGTAACTCAAATAACCACACGTTACAACAGTGCTGTGCAGATGAGTATCTCCAAATGTACACACAGCAAACCTTGAAGTGGATGGATCACAGCAGAAGACAACAAACATAGACAGTGGCCATTTATTAGTGTAAGTCAGTGATCTGTCTGATCTACTCTTGCTTGGTGGCTTACTTAACCCTGAATCAGAAAGGTTATGAGCTGATGTCCCACTCCATTGACTAGAGCAGAAAATTCATTCCACCAGTCCTTTGCAGAGAATATTGTGCTGATGAACAGAAGAAATTAGGAGCAAGAGTAGGGCCCCCAGGCCCCTCAAGTCTGGGCTATCATTCAATATAATCACAGCTACACTGGTGTCAGTTCGTCAATCTTCCGAATTCCAATCCTCCCCTTTCAATACCTCTATTCCTCTGTCCTCCATAAAACTCCATGGCAGAGAAATCCACAGGACCATAAGAAATAGGAGCAGAATTAGGCCATTCAACCCATCAGCCTGCTCCACCTGCTACACCATCATGGCTGATATATTAGTACTCTCAACTCTGTTCTCCTGCCTTATCCTCGTAACCTTTGACACCCTGACTAATGAAGAAACTATCAGCCTTCACTTTAAATATACCCAATGACTTGGCCACTACAGCTGTCTGTGGCAAAGAATTCCACAGATTCACCACCCTCTGCCTCATCCCTGTTCCACCTCAACTCTGTCTTAAACGGGCAGCCTTCTATTCTGAGACTGTGCTCTCCGGTCCTAGACTCCCCCACTATAGGAAACATTTTCTCCAGGTCCCCTTTCTCTCATACTTTCAATACTTGATAGGTTTCAATGAGATGCCCCCTCCTCATTCTTCTGAACTTCAGTGAGTACAGGCCCAGAGGCATTGAACGTTCTTCATACATTAACCCTTTCATTCCCAGGTTAATTCTCTCTAGTACTAGCACATCCTTTCTTAGATAAGGGGCCTAAAACTGTTGACAAAGATTCCAGATGTTCATAGTCCTCAGCAAGAAGAAATTCATCCTCATGATGACTTTTAAAGGCCAAATCTTTATTTTGTAACTATGTTCCTTTTTTGAAACTCTCCTTCTGGTGGACAGTCCCCTAGAGTCACAAGGCTACACAATGAATTATAGAACCATACAGGAGGGAAAGAGGCCCTGTGGCCCATTGTGTGTGTGTGCCACTGCAAGAAACACTTCTATTCTTTCGATAAGCAGGACAGCACTGTGCGGATCATGTTTTATTCTGATTTCTCAAATGCCTTTAATACCATTCAGCCCTCATTGCTGGGGAGAAGCTCTGTTCAATGTAGACTGGTACTTCCATTGTATCCTGGATAATGGACAATCTGACTGGCAGACCACAGTTTGTGCAGCTTCAGAGCTGTGCGCCAGACATGGGGCCCCACAGGCTACCTTCCTGTTTACCTTGTATACCTCAGACTTTAGATACAACACTGAGTCACGTCATCTGCAGAAATTCTCTGATGACTCAACAATAGTTGGGTGCATAAAGGGAGGATGGGAGGATGAATATAAGGCTTTTGAGGAGGACTTTGTCAAATGGTGCAAACTGAATCATCTGCAGCTCAGGATGAGTAAGAGAAAGGAGGTGGTGATGAACTTTAGAAAGACTAAACCTACACTGCTCCCTGTTACTATTGATGATGAGGACATGGATGTGGTGAAGACCTACAAGTACTTGGGGCTGCACCTGGATGACAGATTTGAGTGCAGCACCAACACAGAGGCTGTGTACAGGAAGGGCCAGAGTTGCCTCTACTTCCTGAGGAATCTGAGGTCCTTTGGAGTATGTAGGCCCCTCCTTCGCATGTTCTAGCAGTCTGTTGTTACCAGTACAATCTTCATTATGGTAGTGTGCAGGGACAATGGCATCAACACAGGTGATGCCAACAGGCTCAATACAAACAGATTAGAAAGGCTGGCTCTGTTATAGGTGTCAAACTGGACACACTGGAGGCTGTGGTAGAACAAAGGGCCTACAGAAAATCCTGGCAATTCTGGACAATGTTTCTCACTCTCTACATGCCACCTTAGCCGAACAGAGGAGCACTTTTAGTAATAGACTAAGACAACTACACTGCTCCAAAGAGTGCTATATGAGGTCATTCTTACCCTCGGCCATTAGGCTCTATAATGAGATAACCTATAGCTGGGGAAGTGATGACCCTCTCTTGTTAGACTGCTTGAGGTAACTTATTTTTTATTCTTCCTACTTCTCTTCTAATATTTATATCTGTGCACTTGTAATGCTACTGTGACATCAATTTCTTTTGGGATCAATAAAGTATCTATCTATCTATCCACCCAACATTCTGATCAAACTGCTCATCGATTCTGTTCAGAAATCTGATGGTGGAGGGGAAGAAGCTGTTCCTAAAACAAACTCCATGTAGAGGGTGTTGAGGTCAGGATCCAACTCAGTTTCCTAGAACTGTCAGGTATCAGTCCTACAAGTGGCATCACTCTGCCACCGTTGGAGGTGCCACCCTTCCAAAGAGGTGGAAACCAGCAAACCAGCTTCTCCCTCAGGTGGTTGTGAGGATTCTGTGGCACCACTGAAGAAAAACAAGGCAGTGCTCCAAGATTTATCACTCAATCAACATTTTGTTGGAGACTATCTGGTCATACATCAGGTTACAGGGGCAGAAGGTAGGAGAATGGGATGAGAGGGAAAATAAATCAGCCATGATGAAATGATGGAGCAGACTCAATGGGCCAAATGGCCCAATTCTGCTTTATTGGTCTTAATTTTCTTTCTTTTTCAGTATGGCCTCAATACAACTTTAAGTTTATTGAAATTAGATCTTTATTAATCTGTGGTTAACATTATTAAGAGTAAAGATTAGCTTATTTTGTCACATGTATATCAGAATCAGGTTTATTATCACCGGCATGTGTGGTGAAAATTGTTAACTTGGCAGCACCAGTACAATGCAATATATGATAGTATAGAAATAAATGAGTAAGTAAATCAATTACAGTAAGTTTATTGAAACATGGAGTCCCGGGGTCGAAGTGTGAAGGTCAAACCCATGATTGCCAAGTCCTAGGGTAGAGGTTGGCGATGTCTGGAAGGCAAAGCCAAAGGTCAAAGTCCAGAGCTTGTCAAGTCCATAAGTAGAAAGCCTCAAAGGTCAAAGACTGAAGTTGGCAAGTCTGGAGGTAGAGGGCATCTTCAGGCCGGGGACAGAAGGTTGAGGCCTAAAGTCTTCAAGATTGGGAGTCCAAAGCCAAGGACTGCAGGTGGCCTGACCGGGTGTGTGTGAGGGGTTGGGAAAAAGGCTTGTCTTGTTCTGTTTTTGTTGCTGCTGTGTGTTGTGTTGCGTATCTGGGCATACTAAGTTGGTGCCCAAATGTGTGGTGACACTTGCCGCCCTTGGTTGTTAGCACAAACGACACATTTCACTGTATGCTTTGATGTACATGCAATAAACAAGTCTGAACCTGAATATGGTGAAAAGTGTTGTTTGCATCAAATCAAGTCGGCAAGGATTGCTGCAAGTGTCACCAGGCTACTGGCGCCTACATTACACACCCACAACACGCTAACCCTAACCATACGTCTCTAGAATGTGGGAGGAAAGCAGAGTGCCCAGAAGAAACCCACGCAGTCAAAATGAGAACATTCTAACTCCTTACTGACAGAATCGAACCCTACTCAGTGCAAGACCTTTTAATAGAGGAAAGCTTGCAGTTAGTGATACATTTAGTTGAGGAGTAATATTTCTGATGGTTGTACTTTAGAAAAGGATTGGATCTGATTCCCATGTTGTAAGAAGTTTGTGCATTCGTCCTGTGACTGCATGTGGTTCCTCCCACATTCCCAAGATGTGAGTTAGTAGGTTAATTGGTCACATGGTGTAATTGGGTGGCAGGGGTTCGTTGGGCCAGAAGGGCCTGTTACTGTGCTGTATCTCTAAAATATATACAATTAAAGAAATAGCTTTACATATAATTAAGACTAATTAATGGTAGGACTTCTGACAGAGGGAATTACGCCATCAAACCTACAATGAACTTATACTCTTAAAACAGACAAGAGAAAATCTGCAGATGCTGGAAGTCCAAGTAATACAAACAAAATGCCTCAGGACTGTCCTGCCAAAGGGTCTCAGCCCGAAACATCGACTGTACTTTTTCCATAAATGCTGCCTGGCCTGCTGAGCTCCTCCTTTTGTGTGTGTGACTTATACCTGGTTAGGATTACCATTGCTCTGCTGAAATTATAAAAGCACTACTATATAAAGTTCTCTCAAGAGTTTTGCTCCATATTTATCCCCCACTGGCCAGATCAACAAGAGATCTTGAAGCCCACTCTGCTTATGGCACACAGGTAAAACATGACAGTCTGTCTGCAGTGTGACATGCATCGTCAAGGACCCCCACCATCGAGGCAGTGCTTGCTTCTCATTGCTGCCATGAGGCAGGGGATACAGGAGCCTGAAGACCCACAAGCTGTTCGACAACAGCAGCTTCTCCTCTACCCATCAGTTTCTTGCACCGATCTGAAAACGCTCATTTTACCTGGACAATCTTGCACTTGTTATTTTTGTTGAGTAAATTATGTAGAATTTTATGTTCAGTTAAGCTTATGGCATTTAATATTTTTAATCATGCATGGCGCTGCTGCTGCAAAGAAGTTAATTTTCATGGCATTCAAACCCTGGGTATTTGTTTGTCCATGACAATAAACAGGAGCTTGTACTGGGGAGCGCAGACCACCGGGCTCCACCCATTGCTTGCAGTCTAGGCGATAGTGAAGTTTGGTCACAAGTTTCACGCAACAGATAAACCGGTGAAGGAGCGAGGAGGGGTGACTGGAGCGGCCAGCTGCACGTTGCTCTCGCTAGGCGGACAGACGTCAGGTGCCCGCCGGCCCACAGGCTCCTCCCTCCGGCCCTGCGGTTAGACCGAGCGAGGATAACTCCTGGTCCCGGCCCGGCCCGGCCCGGCCCAGCCCAGCCCAGTCTGCTGGTAGCAGCCCCGAGCCCACTGCCATGTTCCGGCGGATTCTGCAGAGGGTAGGTGCGGGGGACGAGGGCGGATTGTCGGGGATGGGTACGGCCTGGATCCTGCTCTAGCAGCCGAGGCCTTGGCCGATCTGCGGCCCCGGCAGCCCTGGGTCTTGGGGACGGGACGGGACGAGCTGGGCTGGGCGGGGTGTGGAGGTATGTGCCGCCAGTGGGAGAGTGACCTCCCACCCAGTCCCCCCGGTTCAACACCCAGCTAACCTCAATCCATGGGCCCACACCACCACGCCCACCCCTTCTGCCACTTACCTCTCCCCATCTCCTCCACTCCCAGACCCCTCCTCCCTACACGCCCACCCAAATCTCCTCTCCCTACCTGCCTCCCCCAAACCTCCTCATTCTCCCAACTCCGTCCCCCTCTTCCCTCTCCAGGTAGGGTAACAACACCCACACACTCTGTCCCTCCCCTCATTGCTCACGCTATTCTATGCTCACACCCCCTTTCCCCCACCACCACCTCTAAGCCGTACAGTTTACTCTCCCCCCAACCTCCACCCTGCACCAACAAAATTGTGCTCACTTGTCCCACCCTTCCCTCACACCCCCTTTGGGCTTATACATCCCATTATGATACCCTGTTTACTCCATTGGTCTCTGCTCCAGTCCTGCTGTTGAGTTGCCTTGGGGAGGAGTTCTGTTTTCAAGTTTGCAAAGCTGAATGATCAGGTGAAAACATGGCTGAAGCAGTACAGTGGATTCTATTTAATTGGGACACATTAGGATTAGTACATTTTGGCCCAATTAAGTGGCTGCTCCAATCAGCCAAGGTTTCATGGAAGGAGTTAAAAAGGTATATAAAAAAGACAAGTAATACACACAAAATGCTGGAGGAACTCAGCAGGCCAGGCAGCAACTATGGAAAAGAGTACAGTTGATGTTTTGTGCCGAAACCCTTCATAAAAGGTAGACTTTACTCTTCCAAAGATGCTGCCTGGCCTGCTGAGCTCCTTCAGCATTTTGTGTGTGTTGCTTGGATTTCCAGCATCTGCAGATTTTCTTGTTTGTCATTTTAAAAACACACAAACTCATTTTAACTGAGTAAGAAATTATGTATTTAAATGAAATACAGAACAAGTTAGAACACTACAAATGTTACTACAGAACTATAGAACTGTGTATTAGTTCCCAATAATTATGGATGGAGGTCACTGTCATGTTCTTTTGATTGACTGTAAAAGAACAAATCAGTGTAGTCATCAAATGGACTACCTTCATACAATGCTTTCAACGATTACATCTTCCAAACTTTCATTTTCATTGTAACATTCAAGAGGATTGTTGGTACCTTAAAATTCTTCGTGATTCCTTACCTGCTAAAGCAGTGAAATCATTTCATTTTCACTCCCAGCTGTTTCTGGCATCTCCAAACCTGAATGCTTAAAGCTGCACTGAGCAAAACAGTTCTGAATTGCCTTACTGCCAACTATCAGTGACAAAAATCACTTCATTTTGAACACAAACTCACGCAACTAGCACTATTTAAGAATTGTTTGCTCTAAGCATGATATCTGTGAATGGCCACACAAGAGCATGCTACTGGCGCTAGTTAGAAACTGTTCGGCAACATTCTCCTGTTGGAATTAAGCAGCAGAGTATCCCAAATAAACAAAGGGAATTGTGGCTATTTTCCCGAATAGTTTGTTATTTAAGGTCTCAAATAAGCAGCTGTCCTAATTAACTGATGCCTGATTAATCAAAATCCACTGTATAATGCAGGAAAACGTGAGGTTATTTACTGCGGTACAGGACAAAGGCACGGTGGGTTTTTTTTGAATGATGAGCAATCAGGAAATGATGTTTAGAGGGATTTAGTTGTTCATGTACATGAGTTAAGCATGTTAGCTGTATTAAGGGAATGATAGTGTTTTACAGCAATCAATAGAACTTGGCTGAGTTCATATGTGGAATATTGTGTACAATCTTTGTGTCTTTGTTTAAAAAAATGGATATAGTTATCATTGAGGGTGTGTAGTGAAGATTCGTCTCAGACTGGATCCTGGGATAGTGGGATTGTATGGGGAGTGCATGTTAGCCTATGCTTGGGCACTGTAGAGTTGAGGAAACTGAAGACTGAACTTGTTGAAATTAATGATTGCAACAGGGAGCTTACTTCCCCAATTGGAGACTCTAGAAACAGGTGTCATAATCTTAGAATAAGTTGTAAATTCTTTAGATCTGAGATGAGAAGTTTTCCTACCCAATGGATGGTGACTTTTTGGAATTCTGTATCATAGGCTGAAGGTTGTTCACTCTAGAAAGACATTGATAGGTTTTTGGAGGTTAAGGGAAAAGATTGCCCATGATCAGGCTGAGCAGGCTAGAAAGCTAGATGGTGGACTCCTGCTCCTGTTTTCTGAAACTTGTCTGTTGATTGTTTGATGACAAAGATGAAAGGTAAACAAAGTTGTGACAGGAATTGGTGGGGAAGTTGCAGGAAAATTAAAGGTCTAGGAGATAACCACCTCTAAGAAGACCACAACTTTGTCATGGTTTGGAGGCTTGCATGCCTCAGTGACCCAGAGAGCAATGTTAGCTGGAGTCAGGGCTTTATGCTTTTGCTTTTGGTAGGGTCAAACAGGTCAAAGGGTAGAGGCCAGGCCAGGAGTGGTCCACCTTTCTTCCAGGTTTGGAAGATCAGCTCAGGGCTAGCAACCCTGACTGGTCAAACAAAACTGTTACAGAAACAGTGATGAAAAATTCTTCTACATTTTAGTGTGATGGTATTCCTGAGTCTCCGCCCGGGACTTGTATGGCTGACAGTGGTGAAAACTGAGAGGAAGCTACTGGCATGATGAAGGAAGCCCTGAACACTGCCGAGACCAAGACCAGCATTGGTTTCGGAAAGACAGAGCTGGAGGACCTTCATTGCTGCCTAAACACCAGCAGGCGTAACAGTACGCAAAAATAAACTGCGCTGGATTCCCATTCATACCTGCAAGTATTGTGCAAACAAAAATGCTTGAGCCATACTTGGTCTATTACTTGGGCTTTGGTGCAGTTGAAACAAAAATAATCACCTGTCCTAGACAAGGCTTGCGTATATTGCTCCCACATGCCATTTGTTTTGCCCATCATGCCAATTGATCAACATCATCCTGTCCCTACAACTATCCTCACCATCACTAATCCAAATCTTAGACATACCTAACAAACATTAAGGGTTCAGATCATCACTGGTCACAGGCTTCCAATTGTAAAAACAGCCCTCTTCAACCGTCATCATGACTCAAATAACCTGCTTTTGTGCTAACTTGCTTTGGATTCCATGAGTTCTAACCCTGGCGATCATTTTAACTGGTGGCAGCTTATAATTTCCCGTTGTTTGTGACGTTTAATTCAAAGCCTTAAACTGTCTCAGTGTAATGTGAATTTATGTTCTCTGGATTGTTACATAGGTTCTAAGCAATGCTATGGTGAAGGTTATACTTTGGCGTAGTCAGTGTGGTTTGAGAGACAGGACTCTGTTAATGGAGCAGTAACACATAGAAGCAGGCCCTTTGGCCTACTTGGTCCATGCCGACCAAAATGCCCATGTAAGATGGTCTCAGTTGCCTGTACGTGACTGATCTCCCTCTCAACCTTTCTGATCAATGTGCCTGTCGAAGTAATTTTTAAATGGTGTTATTGTACTTGCTTGAACTATTTCCCATATAGTTCATTGCATATACACACCACCTTCTGTGTGAAGCTGCCCCTTGGCTTCCTTTTAAACCTTTTCTTGTCCTACTTTAAATCTATGTGCTCCAGTTTTTGATTCTCTAGGGAAAAGATTGTGTGCATTCTCCCTATCTACGCTGTTGATGATTATACATAAGGTCATTTCTGAGTTTCTTGTGCGCCAAGGGATAAAGTCTAGCCCATCCATCCTGTCCCAATGATTTAGGCCCTCATGTATTGGCAATGTTCTTTTAAATAATTTCTGCACTCTTTTCGGTTTAATTTTTTCTTTCTTATAACAGGGTGACCCAAACTGTACACAATACTCCAGATACTATCTCATTAACATCTTGTAAAGATGAGACATAACATCTCAGTTTCTATAAATCGATCCTTTGACTGATGAAGTCTGACTTGCCAAGCTCTTTCTTCATCACCCTGTCTGTGTGATGCCATAGGGAACAATATACTTGTACACTTGGGTCTTTCTGTTCAACGTTTCCCAGGACCTGAAGCTGGTGGATACATATTTTTTTTTATTCAATAAAATGAGACATTCTTGGGGTAAGAGGCCCGTTTGATCCAATATTACATGACATTTTTTATCCTGAAGTTCAAAGGTAGTGGCAGGACAATTCCATATTTACAATGTATCTACAAGGCTTCCTTTGAATTACATATAATTTTCACACCATTTTTGCATCCACACTCCAGACACCCAAAAATGAATGTTAATCAGCATTGTCTGGTTTTCAGGTAACTGTCCATAGCTCCAGGAAACTGTTGTCCGGGACTGCATTTTAAATGTATTCTACAATCCATGTTCAGGTTTAAAGACTGGCTGCTGAAGTTAATATTTGCTATATACCCTAACTCCAGAATATGCTCGAACACTACCATTCTCTGTGAAAGTCTGACCGTGGTTTGACTTTCCAGAGTGCAACACCTTGCACTTACCTGCATGGATTACCATTTGGCTCACTGATCTGGTTGACTGGTTCACTCTATTTTTTGATATCATGTCTATGATGCCACCTTTTGTTTTGTTTGGGTATCCCACTCCTCGAGCCTACCTCCCCAGCCATCCATGGTGCTCAACTCCCTCTGAATATGTTTTAACCCAGTGAGGGTGGGAGTTACTCTGGCATACACAGGACAAGGATGACCTCTGACACGAGGGAGGGAGTGAGATTCAGACAGCCTTGCTCTAGCACACACCATCTTGACTTGAAAGTATGTTGCCATTCCTCATTGTCGTTGGTACCTACTGAGTCTCTTTGGAACTCCAATTTACGGTGATCATGAACCGATCTTACGACCACTTCACTAATCCATCACAACTTCCGTTCTCTCAGGTTAGCTTGAGTGAGCCAGGGCTTTTCTCTGTGAAGCGGAGGATGGGAGGTGACTTGATAGAGGAGTACAAGATGAGAAGAGGCATAGATTGAGTGGATAGCCAGAGATTTTTTCTTAGGCTGGAAATGGCTAATTTGAGAGGACATACTTTTAAGATCATCAGACATAGGAGCAGAATCAGGCTATTCGGCCTATCAGATCTGCTCCGCCATTTTATCATGGCTGATTTACTATCCCTCTCAACCCCATTCTCCTGCCTTCTCCCTGTTACCTTTGACGCCTTGTTTAACCAAGAGCATATCAACCTCTGCTTTAAATATACTCAATGACTTGGCCTCTGCAGCCTTCCACGGCATTGAATTCCACAGATTCGCTGCTCCCTGGCGAAAGAAATTCCTGCTCATCTCTGTTCTAAATGGATATCCCTCTATTCTAAGGCCGTGCTATCTTGTCTAAGACCCACAATGGGAAACATCTACTCTGATAGGCCTTTCAGTATTCAGTAGGTTTCAGTGTTTGTGCTTCATCCATCACCTCACTTTACTTTGTTTAGTTTATTTATGCTAATTCAGATTCTCCTTAAGCTTCCTGCTTGTTATAAGTACTCTCTATAGCAACAGGTTCCAGATTCTCACTTTAAAAAAAAATGAAAATATTGGTCAACACACACAAGATGCAGGAGGACCTCAGCAGGTCAGGCATCATCAACGCAGAGGAATAAAGAGTCGACATTTTGTGCTGGGGTCATTCATGAGAACTGGACAGGAAGGGGAAAGAAGCCCAAATATGAAGTTGGGGGTGGGGGGGAGGAAAGAGGAAGGAGCACAAGCTGGCAGATGATGGGTGAAACCAGGTGAGGGGGAAGGTAGGTGGGTTGCCGAGGGATGACGAAGTGAGAAGCTGGGAGGTGATACATGGGGTGATTGATAAGTTTGTGGCCTAAGGTAGAAGGAGTCAATTTTAGAAAACCTAGCACATTTAATTTTCAACATAGTCCCCTCCTACATTTACACACTTAGTCCAGTGGTCGTGGAGTGTACAGATTCCTTCTTTGTAGAAGTGGTCCACAGCTGGGGTGATTGATAAGTTTGTAGTCTAAGGTAGAAGGAGATGAGCTATACAGCTCTCGTTACATACACGTGCAGTTCAACTCTTTGAGTGAAGATGCAGAAAGTTTGAAGTTAATAACCTTCTACCTTAGGCCACAAACTTATCAATCACTCCATGCTGTGGACCATTTCTGGAGGTCCAAATCGCCGACTTCTACAAAGAAGGGATCTGTATGCTCCACGGCCACTGGACTAAGTGTGTAAATGTAGGAAAAATAAATGTGCCAGGTTTTCTAAAATTGACTCCCTTTACCTTAGGCCATGAACTTATCAATCACCTCGTACGTAGACAAGGTAAAGGACTGGAGAAGAAGCGATGTGATAGGAAAGGGGAGTGAACTGGGAGAAAGGGAAGGAGAGGGGCAGCAGAAGGAGGTGAAGGGTAAAAGAGCCAGAATGGGCAATGGAAAAAGAACGAAGAGGGAGGGGTTCAAAATTATGAAGTTAGAGAATCAGTGTTTATGCCCACAAGTTGGAGGCTACACAGACGGAATATGAGGTGTGGCTCCTCCAACCCGAGAGTGACCTTGTCGTATCGGTAGAGGAGGCTGTGGACAGCCGTGGAGAAACGGTGTTGGATAGACTGTTGAGTCTGAAGTAAGTGCCTGGGACCTGATGGTCTGCATCCCAGGGTACTTAAAGAGGTGACTCTAGAAATCATGGACGCTTTGGTAATCATTTTCCGATGTTCTATAGATTCAGGAACAGTTGCTGCTGATTGGAGAGTGGCTAATGTTGTCCCACTTTTCAAGAAAGGAGGGAGAGAGAAAACAGGGAATTATAGACCGGTTAGCCTGACGTCAGTGGTGGGAAAGATGCTGGAGTCAATTATAAAAGAGGAAATTATGACACATTTGGATAGCAGTAGAAGGATCAGTCCGAGTCAGCATGGATTTATGAAGGGAAAATCATGCTTGACTAATCTGGAGTTTTTTGAGGATGTAACTATGAAAATGGATAAGGGAGAGCCATTGGATGTAGTGTACCTGGACTTCCAGAAAGCTTTTGATAAAGTCCCACATAGGAGATTAGTGGGCAAAATTAGGGCACATGGTATTGGGGGCAGAGTACTGACATGGATTGAAAATTGGCTGGCTGACAGGAAACAGAGTAGTGATTAATGGGTCCCTTTTGGAATGGCAGGCTGTGACCAGTGGGGTACTGCAAGGTTTGGTGCTGGGACCGCAGCTGTTTACAATATACATTAATGATTTAGATGAAGGGATTAAAAGTAACATTAGCAAATTTGCTGATGACACAAAGCTGGGTGGCAGTGTGAAATGTCAGGAGAATGTTATGAGAATGCAGGGTGACTTGGGACAAGTTGGGTGAGTGGGCAAATGTATGGCAGATGCAGTTTAATGTGGATAAATGTGAGGTTATCCACTTTGGTGGCAAGAACAGGAAGGCAGATTACTATCTAAATGGAGTCAAGTTAGGAAAAGGGGAAGTACAATGAGATCTAGGTGTTCTTGTTCATTAGTCAATGAAAGCAAGCATGCAGGTTCAGCAGGCAGTGAAGAAAGCTAATGGCATGCTGGCCTTTATAACAAAAGGAATTGAGTATAGGAGTAAAGAGGTCCTTCTGCAGCTGTACAGGGCCCTGGTGAGACACCACCTGGAGTATTGTGTGCAGTTTTGGTCTCCAAATTTGAGGAAGGACATTCTTGTTATTGAGGGAGTGCAGCATAGGTTCACAAGGTTAATTCCCGGAATGGCGGGACTGTCGTATGTTGAAAGATTGGAGCGACTGGGCTTTTATACACTGGAGTTTAGAAGGATGAGAGGGGATCTGATTGAAACATATAAGATTATTAAGGGATTAGACACACTGGAGGCAGGAAGCATGTTCCCGCTGATGGGTGAGTCCAGAACTAGAGGCCACAGTTTAAGAATAAGGGGTAGGCCATTTAGAACAGAGATGCGGAAAAACTTTTTCACCCAGAGAGTGGTGGATATGTGGAATGCTGTGCCCCAGAAGGCAGTGGAGACCAAGTCTCTGGATGCATTCAAGAGAGAGTTAGATAGAGCTCTTATAGATAGAGGGGTCAAGGGATATGGGGAGAGGGCAGGAACGGGGTACTGATTGTGTATGATCAGCCATGATCACAGTGAATGGCAGTGCTGCTAGAAGGGCTGAATGGCCTACTCCTGCACCTACTGTCGATTGTCTATTGCCACGTCATAATTGGAATGGGAAGTTGAATTGAAGTGGGTGGTCACCGGGTCGGGTGGCATCTGTGGAAAGAATGTCAGTTAATGCTTCACCGGAGTTGAGCATAAGTGAGGCAGAGAAAGTGAGGATGTGATGGTTAGAACAAAGACATTGTTCTAATAGAGTGAGAGTGTTAGGGGCAGGTAGAGCGCCACAGTCACGTAGTGATTAGTGTGACGCTGTTACAGCTCGGGGTGTTCTGGAGTTCAGAGTTCAACTCTGGTGCTGCTCTGGTAAGGAGTCTCTGTACATCGACCCTGTGGACTGCCTGGCTTTCCCCAGCTGCTCAGGTTTTCTCCCATGATCCAGAGATGGACTGGGTAGGCTGATTGGTCTTTGTAAATTGTCCCCTGATTATAGGTCAGGGGTAATCGGACGTGGGGTTTCTGGGTCAGCATGGCTCGAATGGCTGTGCTGTATCGCTAAATAAAATAAAATAAAAATTAGTGCCCTTACCATATAACCATATAACAATCACAGCACGGAAACAGGCCATCTCGGCCCTCTTAGTCCGTGCCGAACTCTCAATCTCACCTAGTCCCACCTACCTGCACTCAGCCCATAACCCTCCACTCCTTTCCTGTCCATATACCTATCCAATTTTACCTTAAATGACACAACTGGACTGGCCTCTACTACTTCTACAGGAAGCTCATTCCACACAGCTATCACTCTCTGAGTAAAGAAATACCCCCTCGTGTTTCCCGTAAACTTCTGCCCCCTAACTCTCAAATCATGTCCTCTCATTTGAATCTCCCCTACTCTCAATGGAAACAGCCTATTCACGTCAACTCTATCTATCCCTCTCAAAATTTTAAATACTTCGATCAAATCCCCCCTCAACCTTCTATGCTCCAATGAATAGAGACCTAACTTGTTCAACCTTTCTCTGTAACTTAAGTGCTGAAACCCAGGTAACATCCTAGTAAATCGTCTCTGCACTCTCTCTAATTTATTGATATCTTTTCTATAATTCGGTGACCAGAACTGTACACAATATTCCAAATTTGGACTTACCAATGCCTTGTACAATTTTACGGCGTGCCCCCTTTGATAAAATTAGAACGGCTTGGGAGCATGACTTAAACGTTTCTTTATCTGATGCGGTTTGGGACTCAATTCTCAAGTCAGTTAATTCAATTTCTCTTTCTCACTGTCTTTTACAGTTTAAGATTGTACATAGGGCTCACATGTCCTAATCTAAATTGTCCCGATTTTACCCTAACATTAGTCCTGTCTGTGATAAGTATAAAAGTGGCGAGGCTCCTCTTATTCATATACTGGGCCTGTCCTAGTCTAGAGAAATTTTGGAGAGATGTTTTCCTAACCTTATCCCATATTCTTAATTGCCACATAGAACCTAACCCTCTGATTGCTCTTTTTGGTTCCTTGGGTGAGATGGATATACATTTGAGTCTGACTAAACGTCGAACATTATCTTTTGCTTCTCTTCTGGCTAGACGTTTAATTTTTCTTAGGTGGAGAGATGTTGCCCCACCCACGCATGCTCAATGGCTTAATGATATTATGTCCTGTTTAGACCTTGAAAAAATTCACTACTCACTTCGGACATAAAGTTTCATAAGGTGTGGGGACCTTTTCTTGAATATTTTCATAACTTTTCTTTAGATTAAGTTTTTTTTCAGTCCCTTTCAGCTTTCTTTTTCCTTGGTAGTAGGCGTTATTATATTTTGTTCTTACTTTCATTTACAGTTTCGGGGGTTTGAATGCTCCGATTTATATTTCCTACATCTTGCAGTGGTTGATCTGGAGTTTTTTTTCTGTGGGGAGGGTGGATACTAACTCTACATGACTTTATTTTGGGTGCTTTTTCATCATTATTTTGAACCAATTTATTACTGTACATATATCTTGCACTGTATTAATCTCTTATTTTGTAGTTGGGTTTTTGTCATAGTAATTGTAGAAATGCATAAAAAATCAATTTAAAAAAAATTAGATTAACTTCCTTTGTCTGATGTGTTGCAAATGGTAAGATTGTGGGACATGACCAGCAGGCCAATCTGCACAGAGAGGAAAAAGAGAATTTAAGGAATAAATGAGTAATAAGTAATGTTAGGCGACAATATCTAGATCTTAATGGAAAGGAAATGTGAGAATCTGAGGTTAGAGGTTTGACTATTGAGTCCAGAAGACTGCAGTGTACCCAGATAGAAGATGTTTGGCCGGGTTTTAACAGTGCAAGACACAACAGAGGGAAAGGCTGGAGTGGTATAGTGAATTAAAATAGAAAATTCGCACTATCCTGTGTAAGGAGCCACTTGAGTAAGGAAGGATTCCCTGAATTCCTTATTCAATTCAATGATGACTCTCATATTAATGGCCCCTTAGAACAGCTTTCCGTGTTAACCCTTTCAAACCGAGTTGTAATGTGGTCACCTCTTGGTCTGGGAAAGAAGCCTGGTCATCCCTGACATGCTTATTCTCTCCAGTTGGTGTCCTTGTGACCTTGTTTTGCTGCTTCTCCCCTCAGGAGGAATTTATGAGTTCATATTGTACAGTTAGTCACTCTACCGTTGGTGTGTCTCAGGGTCATTTCCTCACTGCCTGGGATGGGCACTCTCAGACACATGGATGATGCCATGCTGGGAGCTGCTATCATGGTCCTCTTTCAGCTGTGGAGAGTAACTGGAACCCCTGCTCTTTCCTGCCATCAGCCCAGAGTTCAGGAAAAGACAGTATGGCTGTTTTTAAACTTTACTTTACTTCATACCCCAGTCTTGGTGAGAAGAGGCTGCTCATGCATCTTTAAATGACCATTTGAGGCCTGACAAGACTGTTGGGTATTGATTATTATTGTCACATATACTGCGATACAGTGAAATGCTGTGTTGGCACCGGAATGTGTGGCATATGTGTTGGTTATTAATGCAAGTGATGCATTTCACTGTACGTTTCGATGTACACATGATAAATAAACTTGAATGTTGAATCCTGAAAAGTGTGTTTTGAATACTGTTCATACAGACCCAATGAAGTGGAATAGGGTGAAGCAGTAACAGTGCTGAGCGAGTGTAAAAGATACTGAAGGAGTGCAGTGCAGGTCAGTGGTAATGTGTAAGATCATAATGAGGTATGTTGTGAGGTCAGGACTCCAGCTTATGGTACAAGAGGTCTGCTCAAGAATCTGATAACAATGAGTCAGGCTCCCCTTGAGCCTGGTGGTACACACTTTCAGGGGAGAAGAGAGCATGACCAGGGTGGTGGGTCTTTGATTATGCTGGTTGCTTTACTGTGGTAGTGAGAAGTGTAGACAGAGTCCATGGAGGTGAAGCTGTTTTCCCGTGATGTACTGTGCTGTTGTTTTATTAGAAAGCTCCAGTTGCCTCGGTGAGGTGTGATTCATATTTCATACTGAATGTTTGGGAGTCATTCTGTACTGAGTAAGGCTGTTGTGCATAGTGGTTGAGTCATATGCCACGATGACATCTTACCTCATACCCCCAATCCAATTGCAGTGTGTTAATATTTGCAGGGCTATCATAGTTTACAAACTGCATGATGTCTCCTGTAATTCTACACAATTGGGTCTTGCCTGCAGCTCTGCTCATTGGTTTGGCACTGATGTGTGTGATGCTCTTTGTTCCGTGACTAGATTGGGATAAGTGTTTGGCCATTCCCTCCTTGAGCCTTTTACCGTTCAGCATAGTGGTTAAATCCCGCAGAGCCCTGGACCACAGACCGGGGCACGGATAGTAAAGCTGCTGTGACACAGCTCCATTCGCTTGAGTTCAGTCCTGACTGCCAGTGCTGTTTACATGAAGTTTGCAAATTTTCCCTGTGACAGTGGGGGCTTTTTCTGGGTCTTCTGTTTTCCTTGTGCAGGTTGAGCATTAATTGGCTTCTCTAATGATCTTGAGTGTGTAGGTGGGTGTTAGAAACGGGGGTATTCACATTCAGATTTATTTATCACAGGTACAGTAAAACATGGGGGGGTGGAGTTTCAAGATGGCGACGTAAGCATCTGCCTTTTAGGCGCTCTTTATTTTTTTAACTATAATCACCCTTTAATTAGATCTTTTCGAACTTAATCATATGAGTTGCTACCTTTGATTGACCCTTTTTTCCTAAAATAATAGTTGATCTAATCTTGTCAAACTTAAAATGGCTACAAGTAAGAAATCGGCTAAGGATCCTGTATCCATCGACGCAATTTCTGGTCTTTTGGACATTAAACTGGATGTTAAATTTGCGGGTATGGAAGGTAAATTGGACAATAAACTGGATGCTAAATTTGCGGGTCTGGAAGGCAGACTAGAAGGTAAATTGGACAGTAAACTGTTAAATTTGGAAAGGAGGATTACTTCGAAAATATCCGATCTTGAAGGAGTTGTTAAATCGCTTGAAACTAAGTTTCAGTCGCAGGCGTTAGTGGTTCAGCAGCTTGGAAATAAGATCACGACTCTTGAACAATCAATTTGTGAAAAAGCACGTACAATTGAAGTGTTAGAGAAGAAGATAGAGTCGACTGCTAAAACTTTAGATCAGTACAAGTTTAAAATTACTGATCTTGAAAATCGTTCTCGCAGACAGAATTTGCGCATCATCGGAATTCCCGAAAAAGTTGAGTCCGGTGATTTAACTGAATTTTTCTCTAAATTACTGTGGGAAATTTTCGGTGGTGAAGGTTTGAAAAATGAACCTGTTATCGACCGCGCTCATAGAGTTGCGAGGCTTTCGTCTGTGCCTGATAAACCACGAGCGGTGATTGTTCGCCTTCATTATCCTCGTGAGGAAGAGCTTCTAATTCGATTAGCTCGTAAAAAAGGTATGATCTCCTACAGAAATTACTCATTTCGAATTGTTGAGGACTATTCGTATGAAGTAATGAAAGCCAGGATCGCTTTTAAACCAGTGATGGCAGAGATTCATTCGATTGGATTTAAACAAGCTTTAATGTATCCAGCGAAGCTTAGAATGGTGCTGCCCGACAACAGTCTACACTTTTTTAACACTCCTGAAGAAGCGAAGAAATTTGTTGAAGAATATCGATCCTCTAGTGCAACTTGAACTATGAGTTACATTGAAGATTTTTTTTTTGGAGAGAGGATGTCATTTCATTTTAAGTTTTAACCCTGGAAGTTGGGTTATAACTTTTTATTTTGAACTATGGGTCTGGGTCTTTTTTTTTTTACTACTATTATTATTGCTTATAGATGCTGTTTTAATTTTTATAATATCCTTTTTTATACACGTTTGTATTTTGTAATAATGAATTATTTTTTCAAAATGTCGTTTCTTCTTCCCATAAGTCTTTACTTTTTATAAGCGTTTATTTGCTTGCCTGTATTTAGAAATGGAACAAAGGTTTTGAATTTTTTTTTAGTTTTTTTTTATATATGTTGTAGTGTCTATTAAATCTTTTTTTTAAAAAAAATTCTATTTTGATAACTTTTTTACTAAATTTTCTTATTAGATTGCTGAATTTATATTCATATTTTGTAATATGGCTTTTTCAAAATGTCGTTTCTTCTTCCCATAAGTCTTGGCTTGTGAAACGTCATCTTTGTATCTGAATATGGAATTTCTTTTTTAAAGATGTATTACATTTTTAAACTTTAATGTTCATTTTTTTTTATTAATGATTTTTCTGGTTTTACTATTTTAGTTTTTTTTTGATTTGTCTGATATGTGTGTGTATGTGTATGTATATATATATATGTAGGTATATATATATATATATTTTTTTTTTGCAACTCTATATTTTAATTAGGGTGTTATATAGTTTTTTCTTAAAAAATTTTCTTATGGAGCTGCCATCTTGAAATGGGGGTAATATTAGTATTAGTTTATGCGCCTGCCGCTTGGCTTTTTTTCAAAGGGTGGGGGGAGGGGGGAGGGATCTTTTTTCATGCTTTTGCTTTTTATTTTTTTGCTTTTAGTTTATGGGCTGACTTTAAATTGTTAATAGTGTTGAGGTGTCAGGATCTCCGGTTGCTCCTGAATCAATTTTCCTTCTTCCTAAATTGTGGGTTATGTGTCTTTTTAACCTTTTATGATACACACAATTAATATTGGTATGATGGATAAATCTATTAACTTTATCTCGTGGAATACTAATGGTTTAAATCATCCGATTAAACGTAAAAAAATATTTAAAGTATTCCATAGATTGAACGCTAATATTATTTTTGCACAGGAGACCCATATTAGGAGGGAGGATAATCAACGTTTTTTTAGGTTCTGGAAGGGACAACAATTTCACTCAAATTGTACCGCTAAAATTAGGGGTGTGTCTATTTTTATAGACGCCTCAATTTCGTTTACACATTATGAAATTATTTCTGATCCACAGGGTAGATTTTTGTTGATAACTGGTTCACTTTTTAATCGGAAAGTTGTTTTAGTTAATATTTATGCTCCAAACTTTGATTGTCCTGAATTTTTTAAACGTTTATTTACTTCTCTTCCTAATTTGAATGAATATATGTTGATTATGGGTGGAGACTTTAATTGTTGTTTGAATCCTTCGATGGATAGATCTAAACCTATTCGAACTCTTCCGAATAGATCAGCTTTACTTATTAATTCTTTTATGGTTGATTCTGGAATTACTGAAATATGGCGGTTTTTGAACCCTAAAGATAAAGAATTTTCATTTTTTTCACATGTATATCATAGTTATTCTAGAATTGATTATTTTCTTATTGATCATCGTTTATTAACAGATGTTATTGATTGTAAATACGATTCTATTGCTATTTCGGATCATGCGCCTTTGAAGTTATCTATCAAGATTCCGGACTCTTCTATCAATACTAGATCTTGGAGACTTAATGCTACTTTACTTCAAGATCCAGAATTTATTACCTTCATAAAACAACAAATTGACTTATTTTTTTCAACAAACTATAATGAAGAGATTGATAAAGGAATACTTTGGGACTCTTTCAAGGCTTTTATTCGTGGACAAATTATTTCATATTCCGCTGGTAAAAGAAAACAAAGATATTCAGATATAGCTTTATTGGTGGATAAAATTAAAGAAATTGATAAGATTTATTCCGTTACTCCTACCAAAGAACTTTATAAGAAGAGAGTTGAGCTTCAAATGGAACATAGTTTATTATTATCTTCTTCAATTGAGAATCAATTAATTAAGACTAGGGCTCAATTTTATATTCATAGTGATCGAACTGGTAAATTGTTAGCTAATCAATTAAAAGCTATTTCGACTAAGCGACAAATTATTAAAATTCGTAAACAAGACGGTAATTTAACTACTGATTATAAAGAAATCAATAACACTTTTCAAGATTTTTATAAATCTTTATATCAATCAGAATTTGACGGTGACCGGTTTACGATGGATAATTTTTTTAATAACTTGAATATTCCTAAACTGATAGATGAAGATTGTAGCTTGCTTGATGCTCCTATTTCTATGGATGAAATAAGAGAGGCTATCTCATCAATGAATTCAGGGAAAGCTCCTGGTCCTGATGGTTTTATTGTAGAATTTTTTAAAACTTTTTCTTTATTGCTTTCTCCTTGGCTATGTGAAATCTTTAATGATGCGTTTGTTAAGAAGAGACTACCTCAATCGTTTTATGAAGCTACTATCTCTCTAATTCTTAAAAAAGATAAAGATCCTACTTTATGTGCATCTTATCGCCCTATATCATTATTAAATGTAGACTCTAAGATTCTTACAAAAATTTTAGCCATTAGATTAGAAAAGGTATTACCACAGATTATTTCAGAAGATCAAACTGGTTTTATTAGGAATCGATATTCCTTTTTTAATATTAGAAAATTGATTAACATAATTTATACTTCATCACCTACAACCCCAGAATGTGTTATCTCATTAGATGCTGAAAAAGCCTTTGATAGAGTTGAATGGACATATTTATTTAATGCATTGAGAAACTTTAATTTTAGTCCTAATTTTATATCATGGATTAAATTAATATATTATAAACCTGTTGCTTCTGTTCTTACAAATAATTATAGATCCTCTTTTTTTCAATTATCTCGTGGTACGAGACAAGGTTGTCCTTTAAGTCCTTTATTATTTAATATTGCATTAGAACCTTTAGCTATTGCTATTCGTGAGTCTCCTAATATTTTTGGTATTACCCGTAATGAGAAGTTATACAAATTATCGCTTTATGCTGATGATTTGTTGTTATATATTTCTAATCCTAGTAGGTCTATTCCTGCTATTTTATCCTTGTTGGCTCAATTTGGTAGCTTTTCTGGTTATAAGTTAAACTTAGATAAGAGTGAGTTATTCCCTTTAAACGCGCAAACTTTATTGAGTGATAGGATGCCATTTAAAGTTGTTACTGATAACTTTATCTATTTAGGTATAAAAATCACCAAGAAATATAAAGATTTATTTGGACTGAATTTTTTACCTATGCTTCATCAAATTCAGCAACTTACTACTAGATGGTCTCCCTTATTTTTATCATTAGTTGGTCGGATTAATGCTATTAAAATGATGATTTTACCGAAATTTTTATATTTATTCCAAGCTTTACCAATTTTTATTCCTAAATCTTTTTTTGATAATATTGATTCAAAAATTTCCTCATTTGTGTGGCAAAATAAAAATCCTAGGTTAAGCAAAAGGCAATTACAAAAGTCTAAAAAAGATGGTGGTCTAGCTTTACCTAACTTTAGATTTTATTATTGGGCGAATAATATTCGTAACCTAATGTACTGGAAACTAGATTTGGATTCACCTGTGTGCCCACAGTGGGTAAATTTGGAATGTAGTGAGGTTAAGGGATATTCTATATTTTCCGTTCTTGGTTCTTTTCTTCCTATTGATTTAGCCAAATTCAATAAACAGATATCTAACCCTGTTGTTAAACATACACTACGAATTTGGTTTCAATTTCGCAAATTCTTTAATCTGAAAAACTTTGCTCTGGACAGCCCTATTTTATGTAATTTTTTTTTTAAACCTTCATTGACAGATCAAGCTTTTAGTATATGGAAAAGGAAAGGTATAAAATGTTTTCGTGATCTTTTTTTTGAAGGTACTTTGATGTCTTTTGATCAACTATCCAACAAATTTGAATTACCTAAATCTAATTTTTTTAGATACTTACAAATTAGAAATTTCTTACATAAAATTCTTCCATCTTTTCCTAACTCAACTCCATCGGATTTTTCAGATTTGATTTTTACTTTTAATCCTTGTCAGAAGGGATTAGTAGCTTTTATTTATAACATGATTATGAAGATACAGCCAGAAATATCGGATAGAATTAGACAAGAATGGGAAAAAGAACTTCGATGTAATATATCAACAGATAAATGGGAAAAAATTTTACAAATGGTTAATTCCTCCTCTATTTGTGCTAAACATGCTTTAATACAATTTAAAATTGTACATAGAGCTTATATGTCTAAAGATAAGCTTGCCCGATTTTATTCGCATATTAATCCTCAATGTGACAGATGTCACTTAGAAGTGGCTTCATTGACTCACATGTTTTGGACATGTCCCACTTTACATAACTATTGGAAGGACATTTTTGATGTCATTTCCTCAGTATGGAATATCGATTTACAACCCCATTTTATTACTGCAATTTTCGGTATACCAAATGAAGATGGCAATCAGCTTTCCCCTTCAATCAGACGAATGATTGCCTTTGTAACATTAATTGCCAGAAGGTCTATATTACAAAACTGGAAAGAAGTAAATCCTCCTACTACATTTCAGTGGTTCTCCCAAACTATTTCTTATTTGAGTTTGGAAAAAATCAGAAGCACTATCTTTGATTCTTCAATTAAATTTGAAGAAACCTGGGGACCATTTATTCGACACTTTCATATGAATTAATTTGGCCTATTTCAGATCCTTTTCTCTACTTATACTTGTTCAGGTATGGAGTTCCGGAGTTCTTTTCTTGACACCTTCATATATTTATAAAGTGCTATTATTGCCCATGTTAGTTTTAGTTTAGTATTTTTTTTCAATATATATTTTTTCTCATATATAATTTCAATTTTTTTTTCTTCTTTTTTCGATGATTATTTTTGTTTTTTTTTCTCATATATATTTATATAGACTTGATTGATTTATGTACCTTTTGTTGATGGATGTTTTAATAGGATATTATTATCCTATTACTAATGTAATCTCAAGTTTATTGAATCTGTAATCTATTCATTATTATGTGTTGTTTTTTTTTATATATGAAATTTAATAAAAAGATTGAAAAAGAAAGAAAGAAAGAAAGTAAAACATACGGTGAAATGCTATTGTTTGTGTTAACACCCAGGGGGCAGCCCACAAGTGTCACCCCACATTCCGGCTCCAGCCTAGCTTGCCCACCATGTTCAACACAACAAACAATGACATTGAAACAAGCTCCTTACCTCCCTCCCACCCACACATAGACAGCTCCACAACAGGCTTCCAAGCTGTGTCCACTGGGCTTGGCTTTAGACTACTGACTGAGCTCTGGGCTCAGATTGCTAGTGTTGACTCCAGGACTGGCCAGCGAGGGGACAGAACAGGCAAGCTCCAGCCTCAAACATTGAACATGCCCGACAGGGTTGTGTGGCCTTCGGATGCAGATCATAGGCCTGGACCGCAGATGTTCTTCATCACCCGTCCACATGGACTTCAAACACAGAGTGCAGAGTGGAGGCCTGATGCAGCCCTGTCCCAAAATCCTAACCTGACCTCTAACTTCCCTCTATGTTCCTTAAACCATCCAAAAGTATGTAAACCTCGGACTGCTGTGCTATGTAAGTGCAGTGTTTCAGAAACAGACAAACTAAGGCTGTGCCTGTTGCTATTTAAAGAAGGACACCTTGGTTCTCTCCAGTGCCATGGACAGTGCCACTCAACACGTGCCTTGGAATGTTCTGTGTTAATGCAGGAGTGCAGTGGAACCTCAGATTAATGTTAAATCTGAAGGACTACAGGGCTTCCTCCTCAAAGTGTCAAACTAGCTGATAAAAGTTATTTTGGTAGGGGTTTACAGTGACATTGATAGATCAATAAAACAAATGTGATTACATTTCATAAATACAAATTCTACAGATGCTGAAAATCCAGAGTAACACAGACAAAATGTTGGAGAAACTCAACAGGTCAGGCAGCATCCATGGAGAGGAATAAACAGTTGACATTTTGGACCAAGACCCTTCATTAGGAGGGTTACAGTTTCCAAGCACAGCTTACAGAATGACAATAAAGTCCTGTTCACTTGAGAATATGTTAGAATTACTTTCTAATAAACTTCCAGGAGTTCCTTTGAATGCATTGAGGTTGACATGTACTACCTTTTCTTTATCCTTTGTGGATGTGACTGTCGCTGTTTAAAGTCAGTGTTTATCGTCTTTCTCAGTAACAACTTGCTTGGCCTTTCAGTGAACAGTAAAATCTAAGGGTCACACCCTGTGGCTGTGTGTTCCAGATTCCATGAACTCTTGGTTGAACAAATTTTTCTCAGGCGATGGGCGGGCAAGGAGATGAGGTGAGGGCGGGACAAGGGGTTGGGAAATGGAGAAGGGAGAGGTGTTTGGGGGGCATTCCTGGCAGTTTGAGAAATCGATGTTCATGCCACAGGTTGGAGGCCACTCAAACAGAATATAAGGTGTTGTTCCTCCAATCTGAGTGTGACTTCATCATGACAGTGGAGGAGCCATGGCTAGATATAATGGAATAGAAATGGGAAGTGGAATTAAAGGTCAACCACCATCAACGCTGTCCATTTCACACACATCTACTCTTACCCCATCCTCCTGCCACCCCACCATCCTCCACATCCAAATTCTCTGAAACTTCTGCCACCTCCTACGGGATCTCACCACCAAGCACATCTTTCCCTCCCCTGCCCTCCACTTTTTGCTTTCTGTAGGGATCGATCCCTACACAACTCCCTTGTCTGTTCATCCCTCCCCACCGATCTTCCTCCTGGCACTTATCCTTGCAAGTGGAACAAGCAAAATCTCCAGTGTTCTCAGTCTATTCAGCTTCTCCTCATTCCCATCTTCCCTAAAGAGTGGTGACAGGAGCTATGCACAGGCTCCAGCTGAAACCCAACTAGTGTTTTGTATCAGCAGATGCTGGAAATTCAAATAACAACACACACAAAATGCTGGTGGAACACAGCAGGCCAGGCAGCATCTATAGGAGAAGTACTGTCGACGTTTCAGGCCGAGACCCTTCGTCAGTGTTTTGTATAGTTGTACTATAATCTCCCCGCTCTTACACTCTAAGTGAGCTGTGTGTTTGACCTTTGGGTTTGGTGGGAGCTGAGGCAACACTTGTACCCTGATGGTCCCCTTGAAACAGACTGTATGGAGAAGAGGGAGCTTTCACCAATAGATCTGTCTGGTTGTTTACTGAGTTACTCACAGGTGAATCACCTCCAGCTCTGGTTGGCCTGAATCTCTTTCCTTTTCTTGCAGACGTCTCTTGCTTCTTCAGGATCTGAACCAGACACCTCAGTAACAGCATCACCCGCTGTAGAAGTTAACAATGAAGGTGGTTCAGAGGTACGTAACCCCAAAACATGATGCTTTCATCTTCAGGAGTCAGTTATCATTATTGTTGCTTTTTATTTGTTTACTTAGAGATACAGCGTGAAACAGGTCCTTCTGGCCCAACAACCCACCTAGTTAACCCTAGTTTAAGCACAGGGCTAGTTAACCCTAGCCTAATCACAGGGCTATTTACAATGACCAATTAACCTACTAACATCTTTGGACTGTGGGAGAAAACTGGACACCCAGAGAAAACCCATGCACTTGGGAAGAATTCTACAGGGAGCAGAGGAAGCTGATAAATCGCCATAGTCCATAATGTACCTGCAAACTCAGAATGGAGAGAGAGAAATGACCAGTGTTCTGGGCAATGTTTGCCCAAGGCTGTGGAATGTATAGATTTGTTCATATGCCTCATTTACTTGTACCGACAGTGAGGAAAGAGAATCCCGTCAGTATCAAAACCACTGGGCCTTCAGTCTTTGGAGTAAGGTGCAATTACTCAAAGGTACAGCTAAAAAGTTACTGTCAAATTAACAGGCAGATTTGAAATTGAAGCACAAGAACAAACCTAGTATCCCATTATTGACAACCCATTATTGACAAACTGGCACATTATTATCTTGTCACCTTCTGCAGTACTTTGAACACAATGACAGGGTCAGGAACTGTAACATTGAAGAAATTGTAAGTTAGTCCTCAAAATGGTGCTGTCTGTACTGTTTTTGTGAATAGAATAGTTGATGAGCTTTCAACACATTAGCTGTATGTCAGGATGTGAAATATCTTGCTGGGAAATGACATGCTAAACAATTTGTGGAACTTTTACAGGTTATATCAATAAGTGGAAGAATTATTACTGACCTAGTAACAAGGAAAAGCAGGGAACTAGCTTAATCAGAAAGGTTAGATTATAATGAAGTTCTTTACTGTCATAAGACTATAAAATGTGAACTCTCAAAAGTCAAAGTCTAAGATTGCATGTATCTGAAGTGAGATTTTATTGTAAGATCTAATGGGTTTTGTATCTGAAAAGGAAATTGAACAAAGATAAGCAGCAAGAAGATAATTCTAGTTGGAAATGAGACAAGGAGACTACAGTGATTTGTCCAGATAATCAGAAGAGCAGCTTTTAAACAAAACTCCTGGATGTGGTTGAGAGGAAGCAAAGATGGAGATCGGGTACATTGGAGCCTATGAATGGCAGAGGACCTGAGGCATCTGATAATCACATTGATCATAATGATAAGAATTAGTTAGGATAGCCTGCCCTGGTCTTCCCCCTTTCCCCAACACGTGATTGACAGTCTTCACACATACAACACAGGACCAGAGAAGGGTCTCTTCCACCCATCCACAGAGTTTTGGCTGATTTGTACCTCAACTGCATTTACCTGTCTTCCACCCATATTCTTAGATATCCTTACCTGCCCAAGATCTAAGCTTGAGATTTGCTGCTGACCCATTGAACTCGCAACCTTTTTGGTTTTCAATGCTTCCATGTTTTTGCCACTCTTTGGAAGAACACGCTTCCTGAATTCACTTCAGCATGTCGGACGCTAATTTTACATTAATGTCTCCTAGTGCCTTCAAGTGCACTTCCCAGAAAAAGATGATATTTCAGTCCTTCCAATTATTTTAAGGTTATTTTACTACTTTTTTTCTATTGACACAGTAACCTTGATGTTTTCAGTTTATCAGAAATCCAAGGAATGAGTGGGATAAAGAGGAGGAGGCTATAATTGAGAATTATTGCTAAGAATTAATGAAATTTCTTTGCAGTTGAAAGCTTCCATCTACTACTAAAGTAAAACTAATGGAATATTGCACAACTGTGGGATATCACTGAGCGTAACTCCATGCAAGGGATCTTCAAATTACTTAAATCAAGCTTTAATGAGGACAGCAAATAAAAGATGTGCTGCTGTTTTCTTCAACCAGTGATGATGAAACTCATCCTTTGAAACCACTTTTAGTGGATTTTTGAAGTTCAATCTAACTGTTCTGCATGTTGAAATATTCTCCATGTTTTTTTGTGTGTGTGTATATGTCTTGCTTTCACAGCCATGGTGAAATTGGACCTATTCGTGCTTGACCCTGCTCATAATAAGAGTTGTAATTCTGAAAGTTAACACTCTTTCCAGGGGTTCATCTGTCCCATCTGTATGCAATCGTATCTAACGCCAGCTGAGCTGTTTGAGCATGATCGGAACGAGCACACTGTGGCAGACAGGGCGAAGCAGGAGCAGCTTAATCCAGAGACGGCCATTAGTGTGGGTTGCTCTTTGTTTGAATACTCTCTGGGTGGGTTTGTGTAGTGGTGGTGGATTTTCATTCTAACGTGAAAGTAGTCTTGATTTTTGCTTTTTTTTTTCCCCCTGTAGTAGCAGTGGGCTGGCCTTTCCCTGTTCTTTTATGCCAGCATGGCTGTACATTGAGTTTGTCTACTATTGCACAGCCTCTTTGTCACTACTGGATGAGTCACTTACTAATCGGTGCACAGGAGACTTTCTGGGGTTTCTCACCAGAGGATTGTGCTCTGCCATAGTGTTTAATGCAGCGGGACCTGGCTTTGCTTCCATTGTCACTTGCATGGCAGCCTCTGACATTTGCCCACTGAGGTGAAGTGCACCTTTCTCTTGACAATAGTGTGGATAGTAGTGATAGTTTTGTGCTTTGGGACATCACAAAGGATAGTAAAATATTTCACTATTTTGGAAGACGGAGTTTAGAGTTGAACAGTAAGAAGTGGTAGATGGTCTGTGATAATGTCCAGATAAGTACACCCAGTGGTCACGCCCCTTTCTTTCTCCCTCGGCCTCCCATCCCATGATCCTTTCCAGCTCTGCATCCCTTTTGCCAATCACCTTTCCAGCTCTCAGCTTCACTCCACCCTTCCTGTCTTCTCCTATTATTTCGCATTTCCCCCTCCTACTTTCAAATCTCTTACTATCTTTTCTTTCAGTTAGTCCTGACGAAGGGTCTTGGCCCGAAACATCGACTGCACTTCTTCCTATAGATGCTGCCTGGCCTGCTGCGTTCCACTAACATTTTGTGTGTGTAAACTGAGGCACAAAGAGATTTGGGAGTCCTTGTGCAGGATTCCTTAAAAGTTAATTTGCAGGTTGGGTCTGTGGCGAGGAAGGCAAGTATAATGTTAGCATTCATTTCAAGAGGACTAGAATATAAAGTCAAGGATGTGATGTTGAAATTTGGAG
The DNA here is from genome assembly GCF_030144855.1 of Hypanus sabinus. NCBI lineage: Eukaryota > Metazoa > Chordata > Chondrichthyes > Myliobatiformes > Dasyatidae > Hypanus > Hypanus sabinus. Next base: position 60,690,315 of record NC_082718.1, on the reverse strand, counting down.
TATTGTGAGCAGTTTAGGCCCCTTATCTTAGAAAGGATGTGCTGAAACTGGAGAGGGTTCAAAGGAGGTTCATGAAAATGATTCCAGGATTGAATGTCATGAAAATGATTCCAGGATTGAATGACTTGTCATATGAAGAGCATTTTGATGGCTCTGGGACTGTATTCACTAGAATTCAGAAGAATGAGGGGTCACCTCATCAAACCTATCAAGTGGTGAAAGGCCTTGATAGGGTGGTTGAGAAAGTCAAAGACCAAAGGACACGTCCTCAGAATTGAGGGGCCTCCTTTTAGAACAGAGATGAAGAGGAATTTCTTTAGCCTGAGAGTGATGAATCTGTGGAATTCTTTGCCAGAGGCAGGTGTGAGGGGCAAGTCTTTATGTTTAAGGCAGAACTCGATAGATTCTTGATTGATCAGAGCATGAAGGGATATAGGGGGCAGGCAGGAGATTTTGCTCCAGATTTCAGTGTCTGTACAGTCTGGATGAGAATCCTGCGGTGAAGGGGATGCAGATGGAGAAGAATTCTTGCTTGACACAGTGTTTACAAACAAGGGAAAATCAGCAGATGCTGGAAATCTGAGCAACACGCACAAAATAGCCAGGCAGCATCTACGGAAAAGAGTACAGTCGACGTTTTGGGTCGAAATCCTTCAGCATTTTGTATGTGTTTTGTACTTTTGTGGTTAGGAAGGAAGTAACTGCTTCCATCTCTTCATTCAGGAATAGAAACTTTTGGAATTTGTTTCATTAATGGTTGAACAGAAGTTTTGCCATTAACTGGTGATGTCAGTACTCTCCGCATTTCTGACTTTCAGTGGACCTGAAGCATCATTGCTAGTCAGTCAGTAATCCACTTTTAAAAGGAGTCTTGTTACCATGGCACTCAAGCTGTGGTTTTTCACTTCTGGTTTTCTTCATGGTAGGAAGGAACAGGAACCAAAAAAAAACATGGATGCAGACAGAGGAATGAGATCAAACCATTCAGTACCTCATGTCTGTTGTCCATCAGTAACTGGCATCTATGAAGTTGCAACGCAAGCTCGGCCTACTTTATTATTATCTGTGCACAGGGAGGAGATGCCTGCCTGCTGTGTAGGGGTTGTGTTAAGGAAAGCTTTGTTCTATACTAATTAAAGTTTTAAACAACGAGGAGTGATTTTATTGAAACATACCTAATTCTGATGGGTTTTGACAAGGTAAATGGTGAAAGATTCCTTCCTCAGCTCTTTACCTCTTCCAACTTTTATCTCTCAGCTTTTACTTCAGCTCCCTAGCCCTCTCACCTGGTTTCACCTATCACCTGCCAGTTTGAACTCCTTCCCGTCACCCTACCTTTGTATTCTGGCTTCTCCCCCTTCCTTTCCAGTCCTGATGAAGGGTACTTGCCTGTTTATTCCCCTCCATAGATGCTGCCTGAGCTGCTGAGGTCCTTCAGCATTTTGTGTGTGTTGCTGTGGATTTCCAGCACCAGCACAATCTCTTATGGTTATGGTAAGATGTCTCTCCTAGTGGGAGAATTGTGAGTTGCATTTTCAGAATAAATGGCCATGGCAAGTTATTTGATCTGAGGATCACTCTTGATTTATGCTTTGCATTCAGTCCTTAAATTCTGTACTTAAAGAGAAGCTTCCACAAAGTCAAAGTTGAGTTATTGCCATCTGCAGAAATACATGTATGCATAGGTGCATTGAAAACATATTTGCATCAGCACCACAGGCACCTGTATCGGAAAAGCAGCATTCATAAGAAATCATAAGTCTGAATTATACATACCTTTTACAAGAAAGAACACAATTAGAACAAGTATCCGTTGTGATTAGAGTGTTGCTATACCTTAGTAATCAGGTTATGCCAGTTGACTTAAAAAAACAAATGGTTGAAGGGAAACAGATGTTTTTGGACTTTGTGGCTTCAAGGGTTCTATGGACAGACAGTTACCATTGTGACTGGGTCAGTCTAATGAGACTTCTGTTACTGTGGAATAATGTCAAAGTTGAAAGCAAATTTATAATCAAAGTACATGCATGTCACCTTATTTTACCTTGAGATTCATTTTCTCGCAGGCATTTACAGGAAAATAAAGAAATACAATATAATTTATGAAAAGGTATACATAAAAGACTAACAACCAATGTGCAAAAGAAGACAAACTGCAAGTAAAAAATAATAAGTAAGTAGAGTTATTGAGAAGATGAGTTGCAGAGTCCTTGAAGGAGAGTCGAGTTCATGGAGTCAGTTCAGCATTGAGGTGGGTGAAGTTATCCATGACAGTTCAGGAGCCTGATGATTGTCAGGTAGTAACTTTTACTGAAACTGGTGGAGTAGGACTTAAGGCTCTTGTACCTCCATAACAGTGGTAAGTTCAATAGATCTGGGCAGTTGCTTTAAATTTATAAACTTTATCCTTAGCAGTAAGATGGGTGCACAGTAACTGAAAGACAGCCAAACCAAGAGGCAGTGGGGAATGTGAGGATGCTGGGGCTGCTTCCCAACAGGGCCATTTGTCAGGAAATAGAACATGGTTGGGGGGGGGGGGGGGTGGTGAGCGTAGTTTAGGGGAGAGCTAGTGAAAAGAGTAGGCTGGCCAGAGATTAGCCCTTGTCCACATGCGGCATGGAACATCCTTCTGCTTCTGCAACATTCAATGCTGTCGTGAGACTGTCTTAATTCTCTTGTCTGCCCAGTGACTTCATGAGCTTGGCTTGATTTGTTTGTCCACACATCCTTGTGCTGTGCAGCATGTTTCCTTGCTTCCAATTCCCAACCACGGCTCATGGGAGTGTATGCAAAGACTCTGATTTGTTCTGTGCCCACTTTGACTTCACAGGGTTTTATTTGCCCACTGTGTATGAAGTCCCATGCTTCAGCCGAGGATCTCTTCAAACACTATGAAGTGTTTCACGATCCGGGGAATGACTCTGGCTCCAGGTAGGAACAAACAAATTTGCCAAGCTTGATTTATTTACTGTAAGAGTTGTCCCAATAAATTGGTTTGGTCGTTTTCAAGGTTTCTCAAGACATTTTGAGTTAATTTTACTGTTGAGTTCAAAAGTAATATCTGTATTATTGATGCCAGTCTATAAGGAAACATGCTTCCCCTGGGTTTCTATAAATTAATATAAAGATAGATTGGATTCCAGTTGATTAGGACACATTGGGACCCAATTAATCAACTTCCCCAATTAGCTGAAGTTTCATGGAAAAAATGAAAAAGGTATAAAAAGACAAACTATATCAAAATTATGCATTTAAATGAAATAAAGAACAAATTAGAACACTACCAGTACTACTGCAGTGCTATAAAACTGTATTAGTTGCTAATATTTGTCAAGAAAAGAATTAATCCAGTGTTTGCTGCTATTCTGCCAAATAAGCAGCTGCCCTGATCAGCTGATGGCCCAGTTAACCAGACTCCACTGTGTTTGGAAAATTGTTTGCAGTTCATTCTCGTCTGGGCAGTTGACACCTTATTCATGAACTTGGTTTCAGTTGGTCTAGATTCCTGGAATCCAGAGGTAATTATTTCCAAAGGTGAAACCCTTAATTGGTCTGGGTTTACTTTATGTATTATCCTGCGTGGAATGAAGAAGGTGAGTGTTCAGGGACACAACACCACCATTACGTGGGACAGGTTGATAAGCTCTGAGAAAAAGACCTGCTTCTTGGGCTCTTTTAGTCCCACCATGGTTGACAGATTAACCTGCTTCCGAGGTATACAAAGTCCAAGTACATTTATTATTGAAATACACATGCCACCAGGACATTCATTTTCTTGCAATCATTTACAGGAAAATAAAGAAATACAATAGAATCTATTAACACAAATATACATAAACAAAGACTGACAATCAATGTGCAAAAGAAGACAAATTATACAAATAAAAAAATAAATAATACTGTAGACTTCTTAAAAGTGAGTCAGTTGTGGAATCGGTTCAGAGTTTTGGTGAGTGAAGTTATCCACGCTGGTTCAGGAGCCTGATGGTTGTAGGGTAATAACTGTTTCTGAACCTGGTGGTGTGGGATCTAAGACTCCTGTACCTCCTGCCCGATTTTAATAGAGAAAAGAGAGCATGGCCTGGATGGTGGTGGTCCATGATGATGGATGCTGTTTCTTGTAGCAATGTTTCATGTAAATTTGCTTAATAGTGGGGACGGTTTTGCCTGTGATGGACTGGGCTGTATCCACCACTTTTCTGTAGTCTTTTCTGTTCCTGGCTATTGGTGTATGATACTCTCCACTGTGCATCGATAAAACTTAACATGCAGAATTCAGGCAAGTTTCTAAGAATGTAGAAGTGCTGTTGTGTCTTCTTTGTGATGGTACCTGCGTGCTAGATCCTCTGATAACGCCAAGGAATTTAAAGTTAATAACACTCTCTACCTCCGATGCTCATCGACCTCTGGCTTTTTCCTCCTGTAGCTCTTTAGTTTCACTGATGTTGTTGTGGTACCTTTCAACCAGATTTTTAAAATTCCTCCCATATGCTGATTTGTCATTAACTTGGATTTGTCAACAACAGTGGTGTTGGCAGCAGACTTAGATATGGCATTGTAGTACAGCATATGGGCTTAAGTCTGTGGGGCTTGAGTGGAGAATCTTAGGGAGGCTTGGAGACTTAGTGTGGGTGAATATACAAGATCTAATGACACTATTTCAAAGCCGTGCAGGGGGCTTCCTTGAATTGTTGATAGAGTCACTGAAAATAACATATCTTGTCTTATGTGGGATTTGGCTTTGCATAATATAGCGCTGTGTTCCATTAGTAATTACACTTGGAAAGGCATCTTGCTGGTTATCAAAGACTTGGTGGCCTGAGACCTTGAAAAGTGCTATTTGAGTGTTGGTAGGTCTGTTCTTTCTTAAATTAGTACTGCACAGATCAATTGCCGGTGGCTATCTAAATTAAAGGAATCTAAAGAGATGTTTACCAAGGTGTGTGATCGATTGATCAGTCTTGGCAGAGTCACTCATGGTTAGTGCTACGAGAGTATTTAAAAGGAATGCTGTTCTTCAACTCAGTTATGCTCAAAACTGATTCCTTACAACACTATGCATATCATTGTTTCATTCTGCAGAGAAATATTGCTCTCCCTTAATAAAGGGGACTTTTTTCCACAGCTGAGTTATCTGCCTTCAGCAGTGCAGGCTCATTGAAATCAAAATCTGTTCACATCGATGATGAGTGTTTATAGATTTGTTTTTAGTGACAGGATGTGCGAAGGGACATGTAACTGCCCGTTGTAGAGTGTTATTTAAAGAGACAGCACGGTACCAGGCCCTTTCGACCCAATGAGACCACGCTGCCCAATTACACTGTGTGTCCAGTTAAATTACTAACCCTTCGGGATGTGGGAGGAAACTGGAGCACCCGGAGGAAACCCACGCAATTACAGGGAGAATATTTAAATTCCTTACAGTTACCTTACGTTTACCTAGCCTGTCCCTTGATACCTTCCCACTGCTTTGAACTTTCTGCACCACTTCCAGTCTTGGGCTTGCCAGTTTTTTTTCTCATGCCCAGAGACAGGATGTTGTTTGCAGGTAAATTTGCAAACCAGAGGATGAGGAAATATTGATTCTGTTCGTTTCTAGGAAGGGTGCTGAGCATTGAGGAAGCATAATCAGTAAGGTTGTAGTTGAGAGAAAGATTGCTGGAGTCTTTGACAATGTGGACGGTGATCTTTAGGCCACAGGGTGATGTCTATGTGTTGGAGCGTATGGAGTTACAGTACTGTGCACAAGTCTTAGGCACACGTAAAAAAATTCTGTAAAGCGAAGATGCTTTCAAAAATAATGAAATGCAAAGTTTCTAAATATTAAAAAAAAATACTCCAATGAGCATTAAACAGTTCAAAAAAACTAAATCAAATCAATATGTGTTGTGACCACCCTTTGCCTTTAAAACTGCATCAGTTCTCTTAGGTACACTGTTGTGCCATTTTGTAAGAAGATCAATTGGTAGGTTGTTCCAGGCATCCTGGAGAACCTCTTCCTGCAGTTCTTCTGCAGACTTTGGCTATTGTGTTTGCTTCCGTTTCTCCAGGTAATCCCAGACAGACTCGATGATGTTGAGGTCAGCTCCATGGAGGCCGGAACATCTGTTGTTGTTTTCCTTGTTTTTTTTTTCACTTAAGCTCATTCTTTATGACCTTGTCCTGCTGCAGAATGAAGTTGGAACTGATCAGACGCCTCTCTGCTGGTATTGCGTGATGGATAAGAACCTGCTTGTATTTCTCAGCATTGAGAATTCCATTAACTCTGACCAGATCACCAACTTAATTTGCAGATTTGCAGCCCCAAATTTACAGGGAACATCTGCCATGTTTTACTGTTGGCTGCAGACGCTCATTCATGTAGCGCTCTCCAGCTCTTCTATGGACAAACTGCCTCCTGTCTGAGCCAAAAGTTTAAACTCTGACCTGTCGGTCCAGAGCACTTGCTGCCATTGTTCAGAACCTTGTGTTTTGGTACATAGGTGAGTCTCTTGGCTTTGTTTCCACTTTGGAGGAATGGCTTTTTGGCAGCAACTCTTCCATGAAGACCACTTTTGACAGTACCCTAACCCTAACCCTCTACACCTCTCCAGCCTGTAGAGGGGTGCACTTGGTTTCCTATGGTTCCATGAGTTCCAAGCTGACTGCAGTGCTGGACTTCTTCCAATTTAGAAGGGACATCAGTTTGATGTATCTCTCGTCTGCTGCACTCAGTTTCTGTAGCCGACCATTGCATTTCTGGCCCTCGACCTTGCCCGTTTCTTCAGAAGAGCATGGACAGCACATCTTGAAACTCCTGTCTGCCGTGAAATTTCTGCTTGGGAGACACCTTGCTGATGCAGGAGGACCACCTTGTGTCTTGTTGCTATGCTGAGTCTTGCCATGGTGTAAGGATTGATGGTTAGAACGTTAAACTGTCACACCTGCCACACCCTCACCTTTTAATTTGGTTGTCAGTTTGATTCCTTCTCCACCTGTTTCTGTTTCAGTTGATCGGTTTAGTTCATTCAACTCATTACGCTATTGATCATTAGCATTCTGTTTATCTTTGTTTAATCATGTACTGGGCTAAATACCTACAAAGTTAGCAAGTTTTTATTTGAAAAGTGGTGTGTTATTTAATATGTTACTTTCTTTAAACAAAATACAAACATTCCTCTAACATTTACATTTTTTGGAAAATGAATGTTTAAAAATCTAAAATTTGCTAATTTTTACTGGCACACTAATGCAGAAGACAAAAGTAAACATCAAAGGCAAAATTTATATAAAAAATTTAGGGTGCCTAAGACTATTGCATAGCACTGTAAATCCTGATAAAAGTGAGGTGAGTTTGGGAGTGCTACTGACAACATACTGCCATGAATGGGGTGTACTGAGGAACAGAAGGACCTTGTACAAATCTAAAGATCCTTGAAGGTGGCATCACAGGGGGATAACGTGGTTAAGAAAGCATTTGGAAGACTGGCTTTCATTAGAAGGCATCAAGTAGAAGAACTGGAAGGTTATACATCAACTTTATAAACCACTGGTGAGACCTCAGCTGGAACATGGCATGCAGTTCTGGTCACCACAGAGTAGGATATTGTGGTACTGGCAATGATGGAGGGGGAGATTCGCCAGGGCAAATCTATCCTGAAAGTTAAGAGAGGACATGATTGAGGTATGGTTGCAAAAAAGTTTGTGAACTCTTTGCAATTACCTGGTTTTCTTCATTAATTACTCATTAAATGTGGTGTATTATTCATCTATGTCACAATAATAGACAAACACAATCTGCCTAAGCTAATAACACACAAATAATTGTACTACTTGTCAATACACCATTTAAACAGTCACTGTCTAGGTTCAAAAAAAAGTATGTGAACTTCTGGGGTAATGCCTTCTACAAAAGCTGTTTAGACTCGGGTGTTCCAATCAATGAATGCTGAAGGAGGTCGAAAAGAACTCAAGGGTAACAGCAAAAGACCTGCAGAAATCTCTAGAACTTGCTAAAGTCTCTGTTCATGTGTCCGCTATAAGAAAAACACTGAACAATAATGGTGTTCCTGAAAGGGCATCACAGAGGAAAGCACCGCTCTCCAAAACAAAACATTGCTGCATGTCTCAAGTTTGAAAAAGACCGCCTAGTCAAGATGGTACCTGTGTACAATGTTCCTTCGGTTGACATCTTCTGGATGGATCAGGAAACCAGATATTTCACTTTTTTATGTTTTTTACATTTGTTATTGGTTTTGAATGTGATTCCAGAACTGTCGGAGCCTGTGATTTGCAGATTGGAGATCTTTTGGGTGTTTCATTGCTCTGCGGTCTCCAAGCGGATTCCAGCAGGAAGGCAGCGTGTGCAAACCTCATGGCGAGAAAGCTGTAGGATGGCGTGCAAGCCGAGGTTTGACTCCATTTCACTGATTAAAGTTTCCATTGTTCACTGATTAAAGTAACGGGGGAGATTGAAATGTCGAGGCAAATATGGAGGGTGAGCACTGGCTTCCTGTCTTTTGATCGCTGGTGGGATCGCTCTGCTACCGGAGAGGGGAGACTGTCTTTTGATCGCTGGTGGGATCGCTCTGCTACCGGAGAGGGGAGACTGTCTTTTGATCGCTGGTGGGATCGCTCTGCTACCGGAGAGGGGAGACTGTCTTTTGATCGCTGGTGGGATCGCTCTGCTACCGGAGAGGGGAGACTGCCTTTTGATCACTGGTGATCGCTCTGTTACCGGAAAGGGAAGACTGCCTTTTGATCACTGGTGGGATCACTCTGTTACTAGAGAGGGGAGACTGCCTTTTGATTGCTGGTGATCGCTCTGTTACCGGAGAGGGGAGACTGCCTTTTGATTGCTGGTGGGATCGCTCTGCTACCAGAGAGGGGAGACTGCCTTTTGATCGCTCTGCTGCCGGAGAGGGGAGACTGCCTTTTGATCACTGATGGGATCACTCTGTTACCGGAGAGGGGAGACTGCCTTTTGATCGCTGGTGGGATCGCTCTGTTACCGGAGAGGGGAGACTGCCTTTTGATCACTGGTGGGATCGCTCTGTTACCGGAGAGGGGAGACTGCCTTTTGATCACTGGTGGGATCGCTCTGTTACCGGAGAGGGGAGACTGCCTTTTGATCGCTGGTGGGATCGCTCTGTTACTGGAGAGGGGAGACTGCCTTTTGATCGCTGGTGGGATAAACATAACATAAGAACATAAGAGATAGGAGCAGGAGTAGGCCAATCAGCCCCTCAAGCCTGCTCCGTCATTGAACAAGATCATGGCTGATCCAATCTTAACTCTAGTTTTCACCGAATCCCACAAGGCAACAGGGCCAACCAACAGGGCACCATGCCGCCCATTTTATTTTATTATTCATCCCGCCCAAACCCATGTGATCACCCGGGGGAGAAAAAAACCAATTTGCCAATTGAGGAGAAAAAATCTGGAAAATTCCTCTCCGACCCGTCCAGGCTATTGAAAACTGGACCAGGAGATCACATGGCTGATCTAAACCTAGCCTCATGTCCACTTACCTGCTCGCTCACCGTATCCCCTAATGCCATTTTTATCCAGGAAAATGTCTATCTCAGTTTTGAATTTATTGAGTGTAGTAGCTTCCACAGCCCCACTACCCTCTGAGTGAAGAAATTTCTCCTCATCTCAGTCCTGGAACGGCATCCCCTTATTTTAAGATTATGCCCCCTAGTCCTAGTTTCACCCATCATTGGGAACATTCTCCCCGCATCCACCCGATCAAGCCCCTTCACAATCTTATATGTTTCAATAAGATCGCCTCTCATTCTTCGGAACTCCAATGAGTAGAGTCCCAATCTACTCAACCTCTCATCATACGTCAACCCACCCATCCCCGGAATTAACCTAGTGAACCTTCTCTGCACTGCCTCGAGAGCCAGTATGTCCTTTCTTAAATATGGACACCAGAACTGCACACAGTACTCCAGGTGTGGTCTCACCAATACCCGGTACAACTGCAGTAAGACCTCCCTGTTCTTATACTCCATCCTCCTAGCAATAAAAGCCAGCATTCCATTGGCCTTCTTGACCACCTACTGCACTTGCATACTAACTTTTTGTGTTTCCTGCACCAGGACCCCCAGATCCCTTTGCACAGAAGCACTTTCCAGTTTCTCTCCATTTAGATAATAACTTGCTCTATTATTTTTCTTGACAAAGTGCAAGACCTCACACTTGTCAGTATTATATTTCATCTGCCAAATGTCTGCCCAATCACTCAGCCTATCTATGCCCCCCTGCAGGGTTTCAATGTCCTCCGCACTCATTACACTCCCTCCCATCTTTGTTCTGTCACCGGAGAGGGGAGACTGCCTTTTGATCACTGGTGAGATCACTCTGAATCTACCGCTGTGCCCAGAGAATGTTACCCAGGTTTTCTGCATTTTGGATATGGACTTGGACTGTAGACTTTTTTTTACAGACTTATAGAGTTTTTTTATATTCTGTGTTTTTTGCCTGATCTCTCTCATTTTTTGTGTAGGGTGGGGAGGATTTGTGGGTTAATGTGCCTGTTGTTTTTTGTTCATTTTTTTGTGTGGGGAGGAGGGATTTGGGGGTTGATTGTTCTGCTGTTCCTTTCTTTCTTGGTTTTGTGGCTATCTGGAAAAGAAGAATTTCAGAGTTGTATGGATGGCATCCGTTAGTCACGCGAGACCATGGATCCGCGCCTGGAAAGACTTGCTTCAGCCTCTTCAGGGTGCAGGCCTGGGCAAGGTTATATGGAAGACATACAGTTGCCCAAGCAGCAAGTCTCCCCTCTCCATGCCACCGATGTTGTCCAAGGGAAGGGAAAGGGCCAATACACCTTGGCACCAGTGACGTCGCAAAAGTTACCAGAGTGAGGTTGAAGACAACGTCGGACTGCCTTAGGGACTCCAGCTCCGGATTTGTCCTCAGGGTTTACTGGGGGAAGGAGCATCATGGTTTGGGGCTGCTTTGCTGCCTCAGGGCCTGGACAGCTTGCAGCTGTTGAGGGAGCAATGAATTCAAAAGTCTATAGGAGAATGTCAGGGTAGTAGTCCATCACTTGAAGCTTAATAGAAATTGGATAATGCAAGAAGACAATGACCTGAAACACAAGAGTAAATCAACAACAGAATGGTTTAAAAAGAAGAAAATTTGTGTTTGGAATGGTCGTCAGAGTCTAGACTTTAACCCAGTTGAGATGCTGTGGCATGACCTGAAGAGGGCTGTTCATGCAAGGTATCCCGGAAGTACTGATGAACTGAAACAGTTTTGTATGGAGGAATGGTCTAAAATTCCTCCTCACCATTATGCAATTTCAATCAGCAGGTACAGGAAAGTTTTGGTGGAGGTTGTAACTGCTGAAGGAGGTTCTACTGGTTATTAAACACAAGGATTCACATACTTTTTTACAGCCTGGACTGTGAATGATTAACAATATGTTCAATAAAGATGTGAAATGCCTCAATTGTTTGTGTGTTATTACTTTAGGCAGATTTTGTCTATATTATTGTGAAGATCAGACCACATTTTATGAGTAATTCTTGCAGAAAACCGGGTAATTGCAAAGGGCTCACAAACTTGTTCTTGCACCCGTATATGAATTGATGAGTATAGATGGAGTAGACTACAGGAAACTTTTCTCCAAATCAAAGGCAGATGAAACAGACATAGATGTAGAATGAGCGGGAAGAGATTTAGAAGGAATCAATGGGGAACATTTTCTACTCGGTGAGTGAGCACCTGCCTGAAAGCGTGGTGGAAGCAGAGTTGCTGACAACATGTAGGTGACGTTGAAATAAGTACTTGAATTGTCTAGGTATGGAATGCTACAGATCAAATACCAGAATACAGGATTAATATAGATGGATATCCTCTAGCTGGAATGGAAATAGCAAACTGAATGGCTTGTTTTCCTGTCATATGACTCTGAGAGATGTGCTAACTATTATGTTGTTTTAATGTGCAGAGATGATATTAACTTCCATCAGCAAGAGCTACAAGACCTTAAGGCCTCCTTAAAGGTGAGAATGTTCAAGCATTTCCATCTTGAGCTTCTGTCGCACATCAGTATCTGTTGTCCTGCTCAAGATTTGCTGCCTTGTCTCTGCAGGAAGAGCGTTGGTTCTCGGAGGAGCTGAAGAAGGAACTGGAAAAAGTGCAAGGACAGCTGAAGCAAGTAATTCATTTCAGATACTTAGCTGGATTGGAGCTATAGTGCCCTGATCATATTTGTCTTACTTTTCTCATATTGAACCATGTGGTAACTGCACTAACATCTATTTTGGTTCATAATGGGGAACATGATTAGGAATATGTAGGGGTATAAATGCATGAATGTTTTATAAAATTTCATAAAAAGCATCCCATATTTTTCCAAACACATTAAAATAGTGTTCATATTTTATGTTATTAGTTAGGTTTTGGTTGGAGTATTGCATTCAGTCTGGGCACTTTAAATGATCTTTAAACCCTGAGGGTGCAGAGGAGGTTTGAGTGAGTGAAACCCGTGGAGACTCTGACTGAGGAGCTAGAAGCCACAAAGGATTTTGATAAAATCGAGCAAGGCTCTATTAACAGTGGTGGAATTATAAGCAACAAGGCAGCCATTGAATTTGAGATAATTGACAAAAGTAGGTTATGAGGAGCACTTTGTTTATGCAGTTAGTTGTAATGACCCAAAATATATTGCCCAAAAAAGGTAAATTCCAAAACAGTAATATATTAATAGTTGGAAGTGGAACCATTTTTGCTGGTGTGGTGAAGTGCATCGGTGGGGGGGTGGGGGTAGAACTCATTGGACAGAGCTTTCAAAAAGCTGTTGCAGGAAGTGAATGCAATGTGCTTTAATGCATGTGAATTTTTCCATTAAAAAAACATAATGCATGAACATTAAACAGTCAATTGTGCTTTGAGCTTTTGGTGATGAGGTTAAATAAAGCAAGCTCCCTGTTCTGTTGGATAGCATTCCTAAAATAGCAATGCACTTAGAAGTGAATGACTTAAATAATTACCATGCTTGAGTGTGCTATTGGTCAGTGTACTGATCTGAGGAAGCCAGGTCCCTTCCACAAAAAGGTGCCTCAATGCTTAATGGAAGTTCTCAACCTAGAAATCTCGACCATCCATTTCCCTTCGCTGCTGAGTTTATCCAGGGCTTTGTATGCGGCTCCAGGTTCCTGCACCCACTGTTGTTTGTGTACCACAGCACCCCTGTTCAGGAAGTAAGGATTCAAAGGACTCAATTTATGCCTTGGCTTGTATCATTTTACTTGTGGCCAGCATTGGTTTGTTTGTATCTAAAGTTTATTTTGTGACATTGGGATAGTTCAGTTTTAAAGGACCAACGTCTTGTGTTGTCTGGAAGTAGTTTGTTTCCTAACCATAATGATTCGTGGAGGAATAGTTTAAGTTTATTGTCATCTGATTGTATATATATACAACCAAATGAGACAACGTTCTCCTGGGCCACGGATCACCCACAATACATATATCACACATAGCTCATAAAACAATACAGGTCAAAAATGCATGTAGTAACCAGCATAGGTAAACAGTACAGAAAACAGTAAACTCGTAATGACTAGACCTTGGTCATGACAGTAATCATTAGTCTCACAGCCTGAGGGAAGAAGCTGTTACCCGGTCTGACAGTCCCAGTCCTGATGCTTCTGTACCTCCTTCCTGATGTTAGTGGGCCAAAGAGATTGTGAGATGGGTGGTAGAGATCCTCAACAATGCTTTGGGCCCTTCGTCTACAGCACTTCCAATAAATGTTACAAATAGAGGGGAGGAATACCCCAGTGATCCTCTTGGAGTCACAGATAGGAATTAAGTATGAACTTCTGAAAACGTTTGGGATCAAGTCTCCAGTGTGAACAAGGAGATCCCAGAGAGGGGTTAGAAAGAGCTGTTCCTTGGAGCACGGTTAGTAATGTGAGCAACATGTTTTTCCAGGCAAGTTTGAAGATTGGTGGAATGAACTGGAACTAACTTCTTTATGATAGCAGCTCCAGCATTTTCCACACATACTTTGACTTGCATTATGAACTGTAGATATAAAATTATTCTTTTAAAAGTGCTGTCATCCAAATGGCAGGCAGTAACCACATATGGCTAATTGGGAACCCAGCTATGGCAATTGCATTTATGATTATTGATGACAGTTGGGTAATCGTTGTGACCCTTGTCCTGATAATTGCAGTATCTCAGTACTCGTGTTTACACAGTGTATGCATGTGAACTTTAATCTTTTTGTACATGAGTTGGTTAAGGCGACTGTGGAGTGTGGGAGGCTTTTTGATCACTAGAATTGCTACTTTATTATATGGCAGGAGATATTTGTTCAGTAAATATATACAAGGGAAGTGTATTGATTGTGTAATTGGGTGTGTTTTCTAATAAAATTAGTGTTGGGTAAAATCTCCCCTGTGGCTAATTTGTGCCATTTTTTGGGCAATATTTGGTTCACCTAAAATTATTGGTACATGTCTTTTATGGAACCAGGGTTGGCCTAGCTTCTCAAGGTGGTTAATTGATGTCATTAAATATCTAATGTGCTCAACTCAATTTTTATTTCTTTTTAGGCATCTCAGTCTGGTGGAGCAACGTCTCCTATTCCCCAAGGTAACTTCTCTTTAAAACAAGTTGGCAAAGCCAAACAACATATTACAAAGATCCGGAAGGAGAATGGAGACTTTACATCGGATCATTTAGAAATTAATGACGCATTCAAAAATTTCTTTTCTCGACTTTATTCCTCTGAATCTTTGAATGACAATATCTCTGTTGATCAATTTTTAAATAATCTGAATATTCCTTCTCTTTGATCTGATTTTAAAGCCAAACTTAATGCGCCTATATCATCAGAAGAAATATCTTTTACAATTTCTGCATTGTCCTCAGGGAAATCTCCTGGACCTGACGGGTTCCCCGTAGAATTTTATAAATCTTTCTCCTCAGTTATTCTCAGTATTATCTGACTCGTTTAATTGTGGCAAATTGCCACCCTCTTTTAATGAGGCATCTATTATTCTTTTATTAAAAAAGGGTAAAGACCCAACAGAGTGTTCCTCGTATAGGCCGATCTCTTTGCTTAATGTTGATGTGAAAATTTTGGCTAAAGTTTTGGCTTATAGATTAGAAACTGTTATTCCCTCTATTATCTCTGATGACCAAACGGGTTTTATTAAAAACCGTCTCCCTTTTTTTAACATTCGGCGTCTATTCAATATTCTATATTCACCTCCAACTGGGATTCCTGAATGTGTTATTTCCCTCGATGCGGAGAAAGCATTTGATCGTATAGAGTGCAAAACCTTTTTGCAGTTTTAGAAAAATTTGACTTTGGTCAAAGTTTTATCTCTTGGATCAAATTGCTGTATTTGTGTCCTACTGCCTCTGTTTTAACTAATTTTCAGAAATCCCAGCTATTTAACCTCAAACGTGGCACCTGTCAGGGATGCCCTTTAAGTCCCTTTCTTTTTAATTTGGCTAAAGAACCTTTGGCGATAGCATTTCGAAACTGTCCTGAGTTGACCGTGATTTGGAGAGGGGGTGTTGAGCATAAGGTTTCTCTTTATGCTGATGACTTATTACTTTTTCTTTCAAATCCGTCTACATCCTTACCTCCAATGTTTTCACTTTTTGACCAGTTTAGCCAGTTCTCTGGCTATAAACTTAATTTACATAAGAGCGAACTTTTCCCAATTAATAAAGAAGCACAAGAATTAACATTTCATGATCTCCCTTTTAAAGTAGTCCATAATCAATTTACCTATCTTGGGATTACAGTCACAAGGAGATTTAAAGATCTCTTTCGTGAAAATTTTGCCAATCTTGCATATAATATAAAACAGAGTCTGGTACAATGGTCACCTCTATCTATGTCTTTGGTAGGTCATATTAATGTTGTTAAAATGTATGTTCTCCCTAAACTTTTATACTTATTTCATTCAATCCCAATTTTTATTCCTAAATCTTTTTTCGATTCCTTAGACTCTATTATTTTGTCATATCTGTGGAAGAATAAGCGCTCTAGAATTAATAAAGTCTATCTCCAAAAACCGAAAAAAGAGGGTGGCATGGCTTTACCTAACTTTCGTTTATATTATTGGGCAGCCAATATACGTTGTGCTACCTTTTGGTCTTTTTTCCATGACCAACCCGAGTGCCCTAATTGGGTGGCAATGGAGTTGAGCTCCACTAAAGAACTATCTATCTCTGCACTTCTTGGCTCTGTACTCCCTAGTAGTTTGTCCAGATTAATAGTTAATCCTCTTGTTAGACACACTTTGCGTATTTGGGCTCAGTTTAGGAAATTTTATGGTTTCCATGGTTTTTCCATTTCCAGCCCTGTCGTACATAATCACCTTTTTCTACCCACTACGTATGACTCAGCATTCCATGATTGGTATAGGAAGGGCATTAGACATTTTGAAGATCTTTTTATTGATAATCGCTTCGCTTCTTTCCAACAGCTCTCTGCTAAGTTCAATCTGCCCAATGCTCATTTTTTTAGATATCTCCAAATTAGACACTTTATTGTTCCTTTAATTCCTAACTTCCCTGAAATGCCTGAGAAAAATGTTATGGACTTTTTTCTTTCCATTAATCCACCAGGTAAAGGTGTAATATCAAGTGTTCAAGATAAATTAGCAGCCTTACAACGTGCCCCTGTGGATAAAATTAAAATGGCATGGGAGCAGGATTTAAATACCTCCTTATCTGATGAGACTTGGGACTTGATTCTCAAATCGGTTAATACAGCCTCTCTTTGTGCTCGCCATTGCCTCTTACAGTTTAAGATTGTTCATAGAGCCCATATGTCTAAATCTAAATTATCTCGATTTTACCCTAACATCAGTCCGCTTTGTGATAAATGCAAAAGGGGCGCGGCCTCTCTCATTCATATGTACTGGTTTTGTCCTAGCTTGGAGAAATTTTGGAAAGATGTCTTAATAACGTTATCGTATATTCTGAATGACCACCTAGAACCAAACCCTTTAATTGATCTGTTCGGTTTCTGGGGTGAGACAGATTTATATCTGAGTTCGTCTAAGTGTCGAATATTATCATTCTCCTCTCTCCTGGCTAGACGTTTAATCCTGCTTAGATGGAGAGATGTTGCCCTGCCCATGCATGCTCAATGGCTTAATGATATTATGGCCTGCTTGGACCTTGAAAAAATTCATTATTCAATTCTTAATTCGGACTTAAAGTTCCATAAGGTCTGGGGACCTTTTATCGAGTACTTTCATAACCTTCTTCCTAACTAAGGTTTTTTTTTCGGTCCCTTGCTTTCAGCTCCTTTTTCTTTTGGTAGTAGGCATTAATATCTTCTGTTGCTAAGTGTATTCATAGTTTAGGGGTTTGATTGTCCTGATTTATATTCTCTATATTGCGTTGTGGGTGGTCTGGAGTTTCCTTTTTTTTGTTTTGTGTTGTGGGGCTTGGGGAGGACACTAATTTTACTTGTCTTCAATTTGGGTGCTTTTTCAATTATCTTTCTTTGTATCAGATTGTTATTGTATGTTTATTTTTGCACTGCATCAATGTCCTTCATTTTGATCTGGGGGGTTTTTTTATCTGTAGTTATGTAGAAAATGTATAAAAAAGCTAATAAAACAAGTTGGACATCTTGTGAAAAAAAAAATGTGGTGACTTCTAGAACAGACTGCAACAGAATTAATTTTTTAACTGCGGGTTCTTGTTCCTCCCATAGAGATTTCACATCTACAGAGCCAATTAGAAGACTCCCAGCTAGAAAACAAGAAGGTCACACAGATGAAAGACTTGCTCGAGCAGAAAGCTGCCACGTTAGCAGCGGAATTGGTTGGTAAGTATGGATTCCCTGTCTCTGAAGATAAATTAATGATCAGAGAATTTTATTTTTACTTTGGGACCCCTCAGTTCTTTGGTTATTGAAGCCCTTTTGAAATGTTGATCTTTTAACTTATCCTAAGATCAATCTAACCCTTCCCTTATACATAGCTCTCCATTTTTCTATCATTAATGTTCCTATCTAAGAGTATTCAAGATTGTTTAATTCAAGATGTTCCATGCACTCTCCACTCTGAAAAGAATTTACCTCTGACATCCCCCTCTGTGGCTCCCAATCATCAGATTAGAGTTGTGTCCCTTTGTAATAGCCATTTTTGCCCTTGGAAAAATGTCTCTGTCTATCCAAGCCTCTTGTCATCTTGCACATCTGTACCAAGTCACCTCTTATCCTCCTTCATTCCAAATAGAAAAGCCCTAGCTTGCTCAACCTATCTTCATACGACAGGCAGCATTCTGGTAAATCTGTTAGTTAACATCTCTCTTGTTAGTTAAGAAACAATTGTTGTCAGCGTCATCAAAAGCAGGAACTCTCCTTACTTTTCTTTAAATAGTGCCTTTAGATCTTTTAATCCACTTAAAAAGACAGTGGGAGCCATTACTGTCTGGTTTGGTGCAGCATCCATCACAATATACAAAAACTACAGCGTACTGTCAGGTCAGCAGAACAGGTCACTGGCTGCAGTCTCCCATCACTGCAGGACCTGTATGTGTCCAGGCCAAAGAAACGGACAGGGAGAATCATTGCAGACTCTATGCACCTTGCAAAACTGCCTTTTCCAAAAGCTCCCTCTGGAAAGTGTTACAGGGCTCTTGAAACAAAACCTTCATGCCATCTTAAAAGGTTCTTCCACGGGTGGTTAATTTGAAGACAGACGGACAGACATACATTATTGATCCCGAGGGAAATTGGGTTTCGTTACAGCCGCACCAACCAAGAATAGTGAAGAAATATAGCAATGTAAAACCATAAATAATTAAATAATAAGTTAATCATGCCAAGTGGAAATAAGTCCAGGACCAGCCTATTGTCTCAGGGTATCTGACACTCTGAGGGAGGAGTTGTACAGTTTGATGGCCACAGGTAGGAATGACTTCCTATGACGCTCAGTGTTACATCTCGGTGGAATGAGTCTCTGGCTGAATGTACTCCTGTGCCTAACCAGTACGTTATGGAGTGGATGGTAGTCATTGTCCAAGATGGCATGCAACTTGGACAGCATCCTCTTTTCAGTCACCACCGTCAGAGAGTCCAGTTCCACCCCAACAACATCACTGGCCTTAAGAATGAGTTTGGTGTCTGTTACCCTCAGCCTGCTGCCCCAGCACACAACAGCAAACATGATAGCAGTGGCCACCACAGCCTCGTAGAACATCCTCGGCATCGTCTGGCAGATGTTAAAGGACCTCAGTCTCCTCAGGAAGTAGAGACGGCTCTGACCCTTCTTGTAGACAGCCTCAGTGTTCTTTGACCAGTCCAATTTATTGTCCATTTGTATCCCCAGGTAATCCTCCACCATGTCCACACTGACCCCTTGGATGGAAACAGGTCACCAGTGCCTTAGCCCTCCTCAGGTCCACCACCAGCTCCTTAGTCTTTTTCACATTAAGCTGCAGATGATTCTGCTCGCACCATGTGACAAAGTTTCCCACTGTCGCCCTGTACTCAGCCTCATCTCCCTTGCTGATGCATCCAACTATGGCAGAGTCATCAGAAAACTTCAGAAGATGGCAAGACTCTGTGTTGTAGCTGAAGCCCGAGGTGTAGATGGTGAAGAGAAAGAGAGACAGGACAGTCCCCTGAGGAGCCCCAGTGCTGCTGACCACTCTGTCTGACACACAGTGTTGCAAGCGCACGTGCTGTGGTCTGCCAGTCAGGTAATCAATAATCCATGAAACCAGGGAAGCATCCACCTGCATCACTGTCATCTTCTCACCCAGCAGAGCAGGGCAGGTGGTGTTGAACGCACTGGAGAAGTCAAAAAACATGACCCTCACAGTGCTCGCCGGCTTGTCCAGGTGGGCGTAGACACGGTTCAGCAGGTAGACGAGCAGGTAACAACCATTCTAGTCAGCTCTGTGTCGTCATGCACATTTTACTCCATATTCCATATCTGTTTTTTTACATATTACGTATTATAATTGTTGAATGTTTTTGTTTCATGTTGTGCCAGTAAACCACGGCAAATTCCTAAATTGTATATATCAAATAAAGATGATCCTTGATCCTTTAATGTTTCGCCTGAAGGACTGTACTTATGAGAACATAACAGACATAGTGCTGTTTAAATATCTTGGGAATGGAACCAATATCATTGACTCAAGGGTGAGAATGTTGAGCTGACATCTCGAGGGCAGTACGTATTTGAAAAGTAAATATAAATATATGATTTCTTTTGAAAACAGCCAATCATTTTGCATGGGTTAATATTCATAAATTCTCAACAGATGTAAAAGCAAAATTTGATGATGAGAGAAGCCACAGGGATCTTGCAGAAATGAATCTGAAATCTTTAACAGAAGAGCTGGAAAAGGAGAGAGCTGTGGTTGAAGAGCTCCGCAGTGAACTGGTATGCAAGCTTCTCACAATTATTCTATTTCAGCAATGAAATAAGCCTTGAGGATTTATCCATACCTACCGTATGCTTGCTTTGCTCCCTCTGAGAGTTAATCAAGATAAGCCCAAGACTTCCTTTTTCATGCTTTTGAGCCTCTTGATGTCACTAGCTTCTTCCACCTCGTGTACATTACCCAGATTAATTAAACTTTATTCTGTCTTTCCTATCTTTCACAGGAAAGATATAAGGTAATGCCAAATTAATCCCAGATGATTAAGGGAAATGGAGAGCAAAATCTGAAATTGGTTAAGGACAGCAAACAGAGGTCTTTAGCAGAGAATTAACAGAAACAAAATACTGGAGGAACTCAACAACTGGAGCATCATCTACGGAGGGAAATGGACAGTCAAAGTTTTGGGTTGAGGCCCTTCATCAGGCTGGGAAGGATGAGGTCAGAAGCCAGAGTAACAGGTAGGGGAGGGGGAGTAGCATGAATTGGCAGGTGATGGGGAAATCCCGGTGAGAATAGGTAGAAGAGACAAAGGGCTGAAGAAGCCAGAATTTTCTAGGTGAGGACAGCGGACCATGGAATGAAGGGACGTAGATGGGAAACCAGAGGGAGAAGATGAGGGTGATAGGTAGGCTGTGAGAACAGGGAGAGGAAAGAGAAGGGGATGGGGGTTGCACAAGGAAGAGATAAACCATGAATCTTGGGACGGTATAAGGAAATCTCATTCTCCGAGGGACGTGTTTGTAAATTTTTTTTATTGAAGTTCATCATCAAACAAACATTTCCATAAGATATATTTCAGACATTGTACATATATATCATATATATCACAAGTCTCCACAAAGTATTTATCTGAGGTGTACACTTACAGAAAAGAGTGGAAAGAAAAAACAAGCAAAAGGAAAGAACTATGTACAAGTAGGGAGTGATTTTTTTTTACAACAGATTCATTGATTTGTGAGAATAAAATCAGGCCTATGAGGCATTATGTAGTTAAACCATTTTTCCCGGTATGAATCAAATTGTTGCAGCTTCTGATTAACAGATGCTGTCTGAGGGACCTGTTTGATCTATTCCTCTGAGTAGATCTACAGTCAGTGACCACTTTTATTAGGTACACCTGCTCGTTAATGCAAGTATCTAATCAGCCAATCATGTGGCAGCAACTCAGTGTGCAAAAGCATGCAGACATGGTCAAGAGGTTCATTTGTTGTTCAGACCAAACATCAGAGTAGGGAAGAAATGTGATCTAAGATTGTTGGTGCCAGATGGGTTGAGTACCTCAGAAACTGCTATCTCCAGGGATCTTCACAAGTTTACAGAGCATGATGCAAAAAAGCAAAAACATCCAGTGAGTGGCAGTTCTGAGAGAGGTCAGAGGAGAATGGCCTGACTGGTTCAAACTGACAGGTGGGTGACAGTATCTCAAATAACCTTCCATTTTAAAAAGTGGAGTGCAGAAGAGCATCTCCAAGTGAACAGCATGTCGTACCCTGAAGAGGATGGGCTACAGCAGCCGAAGCCCATGAACATACACTCAGTGCACACAGGAGGTAGATCAATGCTGGAACACGCAAGAAGGGGGTCTCTGCCAGCTTTTTGAGTGAACTACTCCGCCATTCAATGTCCTGCGTTCCAATTCAGATGTTAGGAGCGGTGGTTAGGTAGTTCCAGCACAGAATAAATAACTTGCACTGTGAACTCCAAAGTCACTATGGCAAGTTGCAAAACTAATTTCAACAGTCCTAATAAAACACGGCATGTCTTTGGAAAATGATACCACACATGTTCCATTGCTTTGGAGTATGGCCAACATTCATTATCTGACTTCAGTGCAAAGGAACAGAAACAGAGACAGGGAATGGCTCACTGAGGTCATTCAGCCCATCATATGTATACTGATCAAGAAAGGAGCCACTTGCCCAAATTCCATCTTCCAGCATTAGTTCCGGAATCCAACATGTCACAGTCCTTCATTTTCATATTCAGATATTTTTTAATGTTTTCTGTCTCTGCTAATGTTAGTAAGTGATTTCTAGGCTATAGCCACTATTTGGGTAAAATCATCTTCTCTTAGCTCCCCTTTAAACCATCTACTAAATATTTTATGTCTACGACCCCTTGTTTTTAACCACCTCAGCTAAGTGAAGTTGGTCATTATTAATTCAATGTGGGCTCCTAATGTTATTCACCTCAATCATTCTTCCTCGACCTCCACCGTTGAAAACGGGTTCCCAACCTTTTTTATGCTTTAGATGAATACCATTAAGCAAGGAATCCCCGGTTTAAAAGAAAATACTAACTTGTCCACTCTTTCCACATTGTGATGCTTTTCTGGGCTAAGCTATGTCTTACTAAATCCCTGGATCCTCTCCAGTACCATCAATACTTTCCTGTAATGTGCTGAACCAAAACTGGCAGCCTGAGTTTTAGTATAACCTCCTGCTCTTATGGGAGTTAACAATGAAAAGGATTCCATGTGACTTACAGATCACCTCAGAAGCTTGTCCTGTTACCTTGCGGGTCTCTGCAAGTTTGGTTCAAACTCTAATGTTCTTCCACACCACTCGACGCCCTTCTATTCCCATAAATTCCCTTGCTTGAAGAGCCTCCCCAAATGCTACTTTTCTTCCTGATGTATCAGACCATCAGTATCTTCCAAATATTTCCTCTACTTGACCAGACTATATATCAGCTGCTTGGCTCCTACATTAAAGTCTAAATCATTCGGATATGTAAAAAAAAAAGTAAGCAAAGGACAGAAAGGACATTGTGGAACATCGTGAGCAAAAATCTCCTAGTGACCAAAACAGGTCAATCATTACCTCTGCTTCCTGCCAATGCAGCAACTTTGGGTCCACTCACCCACTCCCCTTGATTCCCAAACAGCTTATCTTTACCCTGTAACTGAGTAGCTTGCATGACCGTTTCAGAAGGCAGGTTAGAGTTAATTTTGTAGCTCTGTGTCTGCAGTCCTGGAGGCAGACTGGGTGAAGAGGGCTGGTCTCCTCTTCTGAAGAAGACCATAAGACAGAGGAGCAGAATTGGGTGTGCTCTGCCATTCAAGCATGGCTGATTTATTTTACCTCAACCCATTCTCCTGCCTTTTCCCCATAACCTTTGATGCCCTTTACTAATTAAGAACACATCAACCTCCGCTCTAAGTACACCCAATGACAATAATGTCTTCCACAGCCAATAATTTCTACCGATTCACCACCATCTGGCTAAGAAATTCCTCATCATCTCTGTTCTAAAGGGATGTCCTTGCATTCTGAAGATGTGCCCTCTGGCCCTAGGTTCCCACTATTTCCCACTATTGGAAACATCTTCTCCACATCCGCACCAACTAGGCCTTTCAATATTTGGTAGGTTTTAACATGTCATTAACATGTCAAATGACTTAGTGAATTTAAGTTACTAGTTGGTTATTTTAGTAGAGCTAAAAAGTTGAAGTCTGTCCCGAGCCTTATAGGCTCATCAGGCCGGTGCTTATGCCGGTTTCCATGGCATGAAGCGACTGAGAGTATGAGACTGCCTCCCCCACCCCCCGGATAGGACGCCAGTCTATTGCGAGGTTAACCCCCAGCATTTTGCCGGAACCTATCTTCAGCTGGGTGGACTGGAGCAATGTGTGGTTAAGTGCCTTGCTCAAGGACACGACATGCTGCTTTGTTGCTGGGGCTCGAACTCACAACCTTCAGATCGCTAGTCCAACACCTGAACCACTTGAACACGTGCCACATCTTTTAGTAGAGTGCCACTACTGAAACTAGACAGAGGTACTTTGGATCTGTAATGCTCCACAACGTGAGCTGGTGGACCCATAGGATTCATTCGTTGTCTCAATGGAGTTAGTTGTGAATTTGGATTCCTTTTTGTATTGTTGAAAGAGGCAATCAAATTGTCATTACTCCTAGTTCTAACCTGGTTCGGAAGCCTAATTGCTGTAGTGTCTTTGCAGCTTCAGAGGCCTGGAATCGAGGATGTGCTGGTGCTGAAGAAGGAGCTGGTACAAGTCCAGACCCTGATGGATCAGATGAGCCTGGAACAGGAGAAGCGGTCCGATAAACTGAAAGATGAAAATGAGCGGCTGAAAGTGGAGGTTGGAGCATCGGAGGTAAGATTGTGGGCATCCTCATCTGCACAAGTCTCCCGATTCAGTACAATTCAATGACAAATCATCTAAAGGCTTAAGGAGGCTACATTAAATACTAACATTTAATTGGTTATTTGAAATATAAGCATCTAAACAGGATGATGGAACCCTATTGCCAGAGTGAAGGAAATTCAGCCCATCATGCTTGTTCCAGCTCATTGTTGGGGTTATCCCATAAATCTCATTCCCTTGATCTTTCCCTGTGGGTTGGCAGTTATTTTTGGGCCGTCTTTCAGTCAGTCTGAATCTCATCATTGTTGTAATAGAATGGATTACCTAAGCCAGGAATCTTGCAGATAAACATTATTTCTTTTGCTTCTCCATCAGATCTAATGAACAGTCTGAGTTTGTGCGTGTGTGTGCGTGCGTATTCAATGTGGGTGCAGCACTTTTGATCCAATGTGTCAGGCAGTAATCCTCTGTGATTGGCCACCTTGCCTGATGTTGTTTGCTATTGACTTGAACATTTCTCATGTTTTTATTGGCAGAGGAAGCTATTTGGTTCATCCAGTCTGTGCTGGCTCTGAACATTCCCATCAGTCCCATTTCTATGCAACCGATTCTCTCTCATATTGCCTGTCAGTCATTGCCCCTTTCCTTCCACTGGGGGAAATGTACAGCCGATAAGCTTATTGGTATATCTTTGAGGAGAACATGTGAACTCTAGACAGACAGCACCAAATGAACCGGGCCCGTTGGAGCTCCCCGGTAGCAACATTAGCCACTGAGGTGGAAGCATGCAGCTGACAACGGGAAGACATATAACATGGATTACTACAGCACATTACAGATGTTGTCCGACCTTTTAACCCACTCTGACCCTTCCCTCCTACGTGGCCCTCCAGTTTTCTATCATTCTTGTATCTTTCTAATAGTTTCTTAAATGTCCCTAAGGTAGCTGCCTCCTTCACCATCCCTGACAGTGTGATCCACACACTCACCGCTCACCTTTGACATCTCATAGAAACATAGAAAACCTACAGCACAATACAGGCCCTTTGGTCCACAAAGTTGTGCCAAACATGTCCCTACCTTAGAAATTACTAGGCTTACCTATAGCCCTCTATTTTACTAAGCTCCATGTACCTATCTAAAAGTCTCTTAAAAGACCCTATCGTATCCACCTCCACCACCATTGCCGGCAACCCATTCCACGCACTCACCACTCTTTGAGTAAAAAGCTTACCCCTGACATCTCCTCTGTACCTACTCCCCAGCACCTTATACCTGTCTCCTCTTGTGGCAGCCATTCCAGTCCTGAGAAAAAGCCTCTGACTATCCACATGATCAATGCCTCTCATCATCTTGAACACCTCTATCAGGTCACCTCTCATCTGTCCCTCCAAGGAGAAAAGGCTGAGTTCACTCAAGATATTCCCATAAGGCATGCTCCCCAATGCAGGCAACATCCTTGTAAATCTCCTCTGCACCCTTTCTATGGCTTCCACATCCTTCCTGTAGTGAGGAGACCAGAACTGAGCACAATACTCCAAGTGGGGTCTGGCCAGGGTTCTATATAGTTGCAACATTACCTCTTGGCTCCTAAGTTCAATTCCACGATTGATGAAGGCCAATACACCATACGCCTTCTTAACCACAGAGTCAACCTACGCAGCTGCTTTGAGCGTCCTATGGACTCGGATCCCAATTGATCCTCCACACTGCCAAGAGTCTTACCATTAATATTATATTTTGCCATCATATTTGTACCAACAAGAACCACTATATTTACCTCCAGTCACTTTGAAATTATGCCATTTCCACCCTGGGAAAAAATCTCTGGCTATCCACTTGATCTATGCTTCTACCTGGTACATCTCTATCGAGGTCACTGCTCATTCTCCTCCTCTCTTAAGAGAAAAGCCCTGCTCGCTCAGCTTCCCCCATAAGATATGCTCTCTCATCCAGACAGCAGCTAGTAAACCTCCTCTGCACCTTCTCTAAAACTTCTACACTTCCTATAATGAGTCAACCACAACTGAACACAATATTCCAAATGTTGTTTAACTCGAGTCTTATGGAGCTGCAACATTACCTTATGGCTCTTGAACTCCCCTGACTAATGAAGGCCAACACACCATAGGCCTTCTCAATCACCCTATCAACTTGTGCAGCTACTTTGAGGGTCTGTGGACGTGAATCCCAAGGTACTTTCTTTCTCCACTGTATTGAAGATGTAAAATGAGCACTGAACTTGATCTCATATGTTCCCCAGTGAGAGGGTTAGATTACATTTGCCCCCTGCATGTTGGGTAATGGATCATTGCCCTGGTGTTTTTACCCCTCCTCCTGCCTGACACATTGCCTCGCTTGCTTCCAGTTTCCATTGTTCACATTGAGCTAACTGAAGGGGTTAATTACTGAAGCTTTAACCCGATAACTGTGTTTGTGAAGTGACATTTAATTTCTTTCCATCTTCCATGCTGCCATCCTTCACTTTGTTTTCCTTATTGCTTACCATCTGGAGAAACTTGAATCTGAGGTAAATCTTGCAATCCTTCTCTCGAACGATGCCTTGTGTGCCACTCAAAATTCCAGACGCTGTTGCTTCTCCACAGTTAATCTGTTGAAACTTTGTTTAAAATGTTAGCCATTTAGTCAAAGAGGTGGGGTATTCTGTTATTTGTTGGAAGCAATGACTGTTGTTGAGGCAATAGGATTCTTTTAAATGAGAGTGAGCTAGTGTCTATGCCTATTTCTTCAAGTGTGTACCCCCTACATACGGCTTTTTAAAAATGAGTGACTTCATCTTCTGATGTCAGAATGTTTGATTTAC
This sequence comes from Hypanus sabinus, assembly GCF_030144855.1. NCBI lineage: Eukaryota > Metazoa > Chordata > Chondrichthyes > Myliobatiformes > Dasyatidae > Hypanus > Hypanus sabinus. The sequence goes on along the minus strand of NC_082718.1, from coordinate 60,662,998 downwards.
AGTGATGAGTTATTTTATTTTATATATAGGCCCTTCCGGCCCAATGAGCCCATGCCGCCCAGTTACACCCATCTGACCAATTAACCCACCAATATCTACATCTTTGGAAAGTGGGAGGAAGACAAGGCACCTGGGTCATGGGGAGAGTGTGCAAGATGCTTACAGACAGCAGCAGAATTGAACCCGGGACATTGGTGCTGTAATGCTGTTACGCTAACCGTTGCACCACTGCGTTGCCCCCTTTAGATGTGACAATACATCTGAGGGCACACTGGTCTAAAGTCTTTAGACTGGTCTTTAGACCTAGGTCTAAAGTCCGGACTCTTATTATTAAAATCTTCTGTTTAATTTTCAAAGCACCGAGGATCATATCCTAGGTAAAAAACAATTGCCAAAGTTAAACAATGTAAATATTTAGTTAGTAGCTGGGATTAGAGTTGGGTACTCCTGTTGTTGTGTCAGATGAATTCTTTGACAATAACTGCTCTAGACACCCAGTTCTCAGATCAATCAGAGGGAAGTAAACGAAGCAGTGTGCACAAGTACCCTAGTGATGCAGAAACATTGCTAAATATTTTGAAACTTTTTGTTTGCAAAAATTTTGATAAGAAAAGCTAGACAGCAATATGTTGTTCAGTTCTCCCAAGCCTGTTACACCTTTCAGTTGGATTATAACAGAACCATCCTTCAATTCTATCTGCCCATTTCATTTCCATATCCCTTAATTGTCTTGAGTCTAACAATCATCAGTAAGTCTTGAAAGGTCTAGGTAACTTGTAGCTTTTAAAACCTTTATTGGATTACAGTTCACTGTTTCAAAGTCAAACTAGATTTCTTATCTAAATATGTACTGTATATGTCAACATGACATACACGTACGTACCATGGCCTTTTAGATTATTTAACATTCAAAGTTCAAAAGTTCAAAGTAAATTTGTTATCACACTCTGTATATGTCACTATGAGATTCATTTTCGTTCATGTATTTACAGGAAAATAAAGAAATACGGTAGAATTTATGAAAAGACTATGCGTAAAAAAGACAAACAACCAATGCGCAAAGGAAGACAAATAATGCAAATTAAAATTAAAAAAAAATAATACTGAGATTATGAATTTGTGTAGTCATTAAAAATCAGTCACTATGACTTTTCCTGGTTTGGGGGACTTTAGTTACGGGAACAGGTTCGATAGACTGTGCTTGTTTTCCCGGGAGTGACAGAGGCAGAGGGGTGATCTGATAGAGGTGTATAAAATTATAAGAGGCATTGATAGGATGGATAGTCAGAATTTCTCTCCCCCTGGTGGTAGAGGAATCAAAAACAAGAGGGCAGAGATTTAAAAGTGGGGGAGAAGTTATCAGGGGAGCCTGACATTAGAATCAGGCAGTAGGCAGTCTAAACAGGTTGAATGATCTGTGTGTGCTTCATTTAAGAAATATGTAATTTTCCAATTTGTATATATTTGAACAATATTTCACTCTCCATTTTGCAAAGGTCAGGGCTGTAAGCCACACTTGTGTTTGGGTTTAAGGTCTCCATGGGGGAGTTGAAGGCAGAGCTTACCAAAGTTGTTCAGGAGAACTCGAGCCGTTGTGAGGAGATTCAGAGGATCCAGAAGGAATGTGATGCAGTGAAGCAGCAAAACCAGGTGTGTGAAGCCCCGACTATGGAAACTGGCACTTGTTACTTGAACAGCAGAGACACCAGGGACAGCAGATGCTGGAATCTGGAACAACGCCCGAGGTACTGCAGAAACTCCACATGTCAGTGGGCATCTGTGGAGGCAGATGGAAGTTTCATTGTTTTGGGTCAAGACCTTTCATCTCTAGTCTCGTCCAGTCCAAGTTACGAGCTTCCACCTGAAATGCCCTCTGTCCATTTCCTTCTGCAGATGCTGCCTGAACCACTGAGTTTCTCCAGTGATGCCTTTACTTGAAACCCTGGTTGTAAATGAGCACTTGGATAATATTCAATTCAATTCAAGTTTAGCTATCGTTCACATACATGAATACAGCCAAAGGAACAGTGTTACTCCAGAGTCAAGTTGCAAAGCACAGTATCAACAGTCACACAGCACAAAGCACACATAACACATACAAGATGGCAAGCACATGATGATGTCAGTAAGATACAGCGATGTAAAAAAATATTCCAGGCCCAAGTGAACACTGGGAGAGTGTGGGTGGGGTGGGTGGGGGGGGGGGGCAGTGCCAATTCCAGCCTGGATACTGCACCGATGCCTCTCTCTACTGGCTGTAAACAGGCAACACTGGCTTGAGGCCTAGTCCTTTCTGCCACCAACAGCACCCCCATCTTAAACAATATAATTTATCATATAGAAGCTAGAGTACACCAGATTCAGATTTGGATTAATTTATCACATGTGCTTTAAAACATAGTGAACTGCCTCATTTGCATTAATAACCAACATTTGTGTTAACACACGAGGATATGCTGGAGGCAGCCCATAGGTGTCTCCTCACATACCAGCATCAACATAACATGCCCACCATGCTTGGCAGAATAACACATCATTGACAAATCCTAGCAGCAAAGCAAACCCTGTCCCTCCCTCCCACCCATCCATGAACATATACCGTCCCCTAACCCCGGGACAAACAGCCTCTGGCCTCCAGCCTCCAGGACTTGTAGTTTGGCAGATATGGGCCTTTGACTTCCCCACTGGATTTGCAAACTTGGGATTCAAGCCTATCAACTCTTCACACCTACTCTGCCATTCAATAGGATTATGGTACCTCAGCGTCACTGTCCTGCACTCACCCCATGATTCACATAATATCCAAGTATATATTGAATACAGATCCATCACTGATCAGTTTGCAGCTTTTGGTTTTGAGACGATGTTGGTGACCATTTTCCTCAGCCTGCGAGTGTTGATGTGGGATGGACGGGCCAGATTGTGTTTCTGGGCATCCTGTTTGAAGAAGGAGCGGGGCAGCTGAGGTTTGCTAGAGCGAAGCAGAGAGTGTAAGGTTTCTTTCTAGGGACAGTTGGAAGAGCCCTGAGAAGGAGAAAGTGGAAAAAAATGTAATATTCAACCACATGTAGGTGTCATCAGTCAAAAATCTCAGGCCAGTAATGAGGATCATTTTCTTAAGATCTGTAAGGCACCACTTGCAAAGGTTGCAGAACCAGGGTGAAGAGAAATGAAATTAAAAATAGGAATTGAATGTACAGAGTTCCGTTACAACACGATAGTTATGTTCTTAAGAAACTTCATGCTGTAGGAAGTCACAAAACAGGTTGTAGTTACCTTCAAAGCACAGATTTAAACTTGAAGGCCAAGGGCTTTAAGAGGAGCCATCCGAGATTTCTGAAAGTGAAGCAGGGAATGAGGGGGTTCACTCTAGTAAATGAGAGAATCCTGGGGTGAACAGAATGTAATACTTAACAATATGACAAATTATCAACATAAAAAATCTCAGGAACATTACCAATTTTATTTTGTTGGCTAAATACTTAAAAGCATGGTTAATAGGTTGGTATTGGATAATTTGTATGGGCTTCCTTCCCAAAGGGATGTTAGCAAAAGCTGTTGGTATTAGGATTTGTTTATTACTAACTGAGATACAGTGAAAAGCTGGAATTGGGTACAGATCAAATCATTACACAGTGTAATGAGGTAGAACAAGTTAAAACAAAAATAATGCAGAGTAAGTTGTAAAATCTACCAAAAAAGTGCGGTGCAGGTAACCGGTAAAGTGCAACGTTATGACGAGATGAATTGTGAGACCAAGAGTCCATCTTATCGTACAGGAAGTCCATTCTGGAGTCTGATAGGAGGATATAAGCTGTCCTTAAGCTGCTATCCTCAGACCTTGATATCTTCTGCCTGATGGGAGAGGGGAGAAGAGAAATTTCCTGGAAGTAAGTGTGGAGTCTCTGATTATGTTAGCTACTTTACTGAGCAGAGAGAAGTCTGTCAAGGGGAGGCTGGTTTCTGTGATGTGCTGAGCTGTGTCACGACTCTCTGCTCTTTCTTGTGATCACGTGCAGAGATGGACTGTTGTTGATTTATGATAAACACGACTGCGAAGCTGTTGAATTCTTTAAATCAGATTTTTCAGCTTTTGAACTTAATGACAGTACTGCTAACCCTGCCATGTAATATTGCACCATTTTAACTGAACGTTTATGTATTGCCTTAACGTAGAAACTCTCTGAAAGTCTATCCAAGAAAGAAATTGGATTTCAGGAGCTGCATGATCGTCTGAATGAGGAGGTGTTGAGTAAGAAGAGTTTGCAGACTCTTCTGCAGGAGAAGGAACTGGATTGCAAGCAGCTGCAGACGAAGCTGTCGTCTGCCGAGGCCTTGATGCAAAGAGCACACACCGAGCTGGGTCAGAGTGGCGAGTCTGGCCAGAGGCTGAAGGCTGAGCTGTCAGAGGTGGAAACCAAGTATCACCAGCTTCGGGCTGAGTTCAAGCAGACGCAGCAGCAGAGAGAGGAGAAAGAGCAGCTGAGTGCCCAGCTGCAGAGCGAGGTCAACCAGGTGAGCTGTGTAAACCCCTGGCCCTCGCCACTTCAGAGCTGCCGCACAGGTTGATAGGGTGGCTAAAAAGGCTTACAGTGTGTTTGCTTTCGTTGTGCTCAAGAACAGTGAGGTAATGATGAAGCTCTATAAAACCCTGGTTAGACCACTCCCAATTCCAGCATTTGTGGTTTCCTATGACTCCATTTTATAAACTCCAGCTGATTTACAACAGAGAACTCCCACGCTGTTTTCATATCACCTGTTCCGTTGGCCTTCCTGTAACTCCAACTTGGTGTCAAAAATCACGACTGCAACTTCCAACTCTGGTGTTCAGTGCAATTTCAGTCTCTGCAGTCTCTTCTGGTTTTGCGCAACAAGACAACCACACCTTTAAAACCTGCCCTGACCCCAGGGCGACTAGTCACAGTTTGTGATGATTCCTTTCAGTTACAGGTGTTTTGGTTTAAGAAGTTTCTGGGCACGGAGACACTAATGCTTTGGATGATTTTTTTTAATATTTGATAGAGATCTGCAGCATACAAGTGTAAATAAAAAATGTTTCCTTTTAAAGTTATTCACAGTAGATTTAGATATATTTATCACATGTTCATTGTAATACGCAGTGAAATTGTCACTTGCATGGACAACCAACACACCTAAGGATGTGGTGTGGGGAGCCCGCAAGAATTGCCAGCATAGCAAGCCCACAGTGCTCGGCAGAACAATGCAGAACACAACAAGCAACGAAACAACTGCAAGACGGCCCCTTTCCTCCCTCTGCCCCTACCAGTGTACATCCGCAGTCCTCCAGCCCCAGGACAGGCATCTTCTTTGTTCTCCAGCCTCCAGTGGACTTGTGGATTCACAGACTCTGGGCTGCCAGACGCAGTAACTGTAAACTCTGGTAGGATTAGTTAGTGGAACGCCATTGATTTTAAAAAATGCATACCTTTGGGATTAAATCCACATACTCAGTCACGTACACCAACTTTCCACTGAATCACAGTGAGGAATATATATTTTAGAAAAATAATGTTAGGTCCAATTTCACTGGTTTAAAGTAAGAATCTTGGTTTTAAAGAAATGCAAATAAGTTTTGAATTAAAAACATGTAGTGTATAAGAAGCCACCTTTCAAACCGTTTTGGGCCAGAATTGCCTATTGGAGCCCAGTTGTAATCTATATCCCCGTGCCCATCACCAGTTCCTCTACATGAAAGTGGGAATAGCACAAAGCTTACGGGTGGATTGTCTGCTTGTGCAAAGAAAGCAGTTCTCAGTGGAGCTGGCTGACCGTACTCCAGGGTGCTCATACAAGTTGCTGGAAACCTGGTGGTCTTGGCAGCATATCGAGGTGTCCGTGGAGGAATGCTGCTGACTGGCACGTTCCAGAATGTCAGTGCTGGGGGACGCACTGAAGCATGCTGCAGCTGCCACAAGGGCTCGATGGGGAAGGATCACAGTGTAGGGTTCTTCCGCTACTGATGTTAAAAGGAGCTAATAGAAACTGTCCTTTCATAGCTCCACGCAAAGCTTCTGGAGACTGAGCGGCAGCTTGGAGAGGTACAGGGCCGGTTGAAAGAACAGAGGCAGCTGTCTGGTGAGAAAATGAAGGATAAGGAACAGCAAGTAGCTGACCTGCAGCTCAAACTGTCTCGCAGTGAGGAGCAGGTAAGACTCCACGTGGTCCTGCTGAAGGGTCTCGGCCTGAAACGTCAACTGTACTCTTCTCCATAGATGCTAAGTTTCTCCAGCATTTTGTGTGTGTTGCTCCGAGTTCCAGCATCTGCAGACTTGTGTAAGACTCTATATGGGTTGTCTTCAGTAGTTTGATTTGTCGTAGAGTTTTAGGAACAGCTTCTTCCTCTCTGCCATCAGATTTCTGAATGTACCATGAACACTACCTCATAAGACAGTCGGCCCATTGAATCTGTTCCTCCATTCAATCTGACTGATTTATTTTCCCATTCTTCTGCCTTCTCCCATAACCTTTGACACCTTTACTAATCCAGAACCTGTCAACCTCCACTTTATATAAACCCAATGACTTGACCTCCACAACCACCTGTGGCAATGAATTCCACAGATTCACCACCCTCTGGCTAAAGATATTTCTCTTCATCCCTGTTCTAAAGGGACAAATGGCTATGTGTGGCCATTTGGCCCATCAAGTTTATACTGACATTTATACCAATTCTATTTTACCTCAATCAGCACCTCCTCCCTAATATTGTTCTTTTACAGTATTTACAGGATTTATTTTCAGAAAGTTATACTGTACTCATTTTTATGTCTTGCACTGTACTGCTGCCACAAAACAACACATTTCTAGACATGTGTTAGTGATAATAAACCTAATTCTGATTCTTCACTGAGAGGCAATATGCAGTTTAAGACACTGACGGGTGGATAAACTGAAATATCGGGCCTTTGGGGTGAGTCATCAGACAGCGATGTAATCCCTGACTTAGTCACTATCCAGTGTTACAAAAGGCCCTCCTATCCTTGCTCATGGTCCAGCAACACATCATATTTAACCTCCCTCTCTTGTGTTTAACCTTTCTCTGTAGGCTCCTTGAACTTTCCAGTTCAATTAAGTGTTCATGACTTAGCGCCAAAGTTAGAGCAGGTTTTTCAAGGTGACTATTACTGTGCAATACTTGGATACCACCTTTCAGTCAAAATGTATAACTACAGCCTATCTACTCTCTCAAGACATACTTCCCCATGTTCCCTGAACAATGTTTACACTTCAGCCAACATCAACTTTTTGGGGGGAAAAAGGGCAACTTCACTTCCTAGTACATTAGTCAATCCTAAACAATGAATTTGCCCTTTGCATCAGCATCTAGATATAAACATATCCAAAGTACAAATTTTCTACCACCATTGAATAAACAATTTAAGTAGGAAGTTTCATAGAACATAGACTGTAACGTTCTCCTTCGCGTGTACTGATAACGTCGAATTCAACGTCGAGATAAACCAGTTAATAAGAACCAGATCGCAGTAAGATTAACCATTTACTGTTCACTCTTCACATTAACATATGGTGAAAACTGTTGATAAAACAATACAAGATTGATACAGTATTTGTTCCTTCCTTAATATCACATTTCAAGTGTAAATACTTGCAAAGGTGACTATAACTACATTACACTAAGGTGCAGTATACAGGGAGAGTTTACCTGCTCCATTGACTACTTTAAATACACTTCCATGCAAACTATCCGCGACTCTTTAACTAACGAAAGCATAAACATTATCTACCGTCGTTACTTCTAACAGGATCGGCATTAACATCTTAGTTCAATATATCGATTATCTATTAACTTACAGCATTGCTCTCACTGTGATTTCTCATGCCTGCAAAACTACTTCTGCTCAGGTGAGCCTCGTGGAAAGCCCCCACCCTCGCGCTAATTTCAAACCGGTGTTTTCCCACAAGACGCGGCGAAACCGGATGTGACGTCATCGCATGCCGATATATTTTACATGCAATGAATATACTTTAAACACTCCTAATTCTAACTAGAAAATACTATCGAATGAATTACTAAGCGAAAATATTATAAACTAAATAACTGTCGTAAAGACAGCACATAGACCATAAGCCATTACAGCATAGTACAGGCCTTTCAGCCCACGATTATGTAGGGTGAACCTAACCCTTCCCAAAATAGCCCTCCATTTTTATATCATCCATCTGCCTGTCTAAATGTTTCTTGTATATCTGTAATGTATCTGCCTCTGGCAGGGTTTTCCACACATCCTACAGTCTCTGCTTTTTTTTTATATAAAGTATCTCTGATATTTCCATTATATTTTCCTTCTATCATCTTAAAATTATGCTGTGCAAAAACACTTTGGCTATCGATCTGAGAGTTGAATGCAGCTATTCAATTAGATTAGGGCCACCTTAAGAATGTTTGAAATGTGAGCTAATCACATTGGGGATTGTCGGTCTGTGCGCAGATTAAAGTCACAGAGTCATACTGCCCAGATCCGGGCCTCTGGCCAAACACGGCCACAGTGACCCTCCAGCATCTCTCTCTGCTGATCCCACTTGTCCCCCATTCTTCCCCCATTACCTCTCCCTAGGCCACCCGTCTTACAGTGCCCTGTTAACTATCTTGGGAACGTGGGCGGTAACCTTAGCACATGGAAGGAAAACCAGGGGAAGGATATGCGAACTCTACACAGCAATCAGCATTGAACCCGGGACTCAGGAGCTGTGGGGCAGCAGGCAGCAACCACTGTGCAACTGTACCCCCTATTAGAGTGTTTCCTTTGCCTGAGAGTGAATGAAATGCTGATCTCCCCTCTGAAGCATTGTTTTAATCGTCTAATTTCATGTGTAGTACTCATAGAACTTGGATAATATATTTGAGCTACTTTTAGCTATGATTACTAAATGATTCATTAGGTTTTGTACAGCAATTTACAAATGAACATCTCTCCTATCAGGTTTCTCTCTCTTCAGCCCTTTAAATCTTCCACCCCTCATGTTCCAGCTTCTCGGTTCATCAACCCCCTGGCCACTCCCCCACCTACCTTCATCCTCACTTACTTTCACTTATCACCTGCCAGTTTGAACTATTTGACCTCTCCTCGCCTTACTCTGACTTCTTCCCTCTTCTGTTTCAGTCCTGATGAAGGGTTTTGGCCCAAAGTGTCAACTGTTTATTCCACTCCATAGGTTTAGTTTAGGTATTGGTTGACATATGTACGCACTAACAGTGACGATGCCTCATTTCCTCAAGTCCTTTGTGTACTTGCAGATTTTTCTCTGACAGCTCCTCAGCAGAAAAGAACTGATCTCCAGCCTTTCAGTCAAAATGTATAACTACAGCCTATCTACTCTCTCAAGACATACTTCCCCATGTTCCCTGAACATTGGTTCCAGAGTAAACATTATTGATGTTGTTTCCATTTTAACATAATAAAATAAAGCAGAGGACCGGTTTTTGATTGAGTTTTAGCTATGAACTCCAGTGGATTGTTCCATTTGTGGTCACTGCTCAATGGAAGGTGAGTGGGAAGAACTATATGTAGTTATTCATACCGCAGTCAAGCTGATGAGCTCAGATTTCTCTGGGATGTTGACCAGAGGAGAGGAAGGTCAGTTCAGCTACGCTGACTGGTTGAGGGTGTTCGTGTTGTGGGCCTTGCTGTCCTGAAGGCGTGTGAGGCTATACCAAGAAAGGAAGCTGAGAGGTGACGTGTTACTAATCTACATCCCAGTGTGATCATGTGTGGTCTCTGAAACTGTTTGTCAAGTACTACGGGCTGACGACGCGGCTGTACAGTGATAGTGTCCCTCTACTGGCCGGTGACTGAGCAACTTTTCCACATCAAGGTGGAGCCCTCCCCATCAACTGGTTCTCTGTTGCTTCACTCAGCGGCACTTGAACCCTGGAGCCTGAATCCTGAGACACAGAGTTTCAGAGGAGGCTGGCACATGGCCAGCAGTGGCACTCTGGAGCCTACTCCCACTCAGAGCAAGGAGCCCCTTTCAGGTGTGGTTACCACAGGAGAGGGTAAGTGATCGGTGCAAAATCTGATGAGGGGTTAAGGAGTCAAACCTGGGCTTGAGTCCTAAGGTGGAATGATGTTCAGCTACATCATCCTTCCAGCAGTCCCGGTAGCCAGGCACGGTTCCTTTGTCCCAACTTGGGGAATTGAAAGAGACCCTTGGTTCTGCAGTGGACTCAGAGTTTCCCATTAGTCCTGTAGTTTGGCTCTGTTCCAGCAGGATGCTTGTTGGAGATGAGGCTCAGCATCCTGGTGCCTCTTACCTTGGTCTTGCATACACAGATCAACACACACATCTCAGCAGGTCAGGCAGCACCCACGGGAAAGAGTAAACTGTCTTTGCCGAAACACTTCTTCAGGACTTGCAAACACTATGTTCAGTTATTCTCTTAAAACCCACTGCTGTCCTGGGTGGCGCTCATGCTTTGATTTGTGCTTCAGGTGAAGGGAGGTACGGCCGCCCTGATGGAAGTACAACATCAGCTAGAGAAACTGAAGCAGCAACACCAGGAGCTGCAGACCAGCCAGCAGAACACCACGTCCCAGCTACGAGAAACACAGGTAATCACTTAACCAGCCTCGCACCAGGGAACAGGAGAGTACCTGACTCTTTGGGGTTTGCACTTTTGCATGTTGGTTGTTCACGTGTGTCTGTGTGTGTGTAGTTCTTCATTGATTGTGTTGTAGTTCTTCGTTCTACTGTGAATGCCTGTAGGAAAATGAGGGTGGTAAATGGTGACATATACAGTACATAATTTTGGTAATAAATTTACTTTGAACTTTGAGAATTGCTGAAAGGACTTTTGGTCAAGAACGCTCCTTCAGTCGATATTTTCTGGATGGATCATGAAACCATATATTTCACTTCTTTCATGTCTTTTCCGTTTGTTATTGGTCCTGAATGTGACTCTGGAACTGCTGGAGCCTGTGCTTTGCAGTTTGGAGATTGTTTGGGTGTTTCAGCACTCTGCAGTCTCCGAGAGGATTGCGGGAGGCAGAGGCTGCGTGCTGGAACCACGTGGCAAGAAGGCTGTTTGATTCCATTTTGCTGATTAAAGCTTCCATTGTTTGCCAGTTAAAGCAACGAGAGAAATTGAAATATTGAGGTGAATGCAGAAGGTGAGCACCTGCTGCCTGTCTTTTGATCACTGATGGGATCACTCTGTTACCGGAGAGAGGAGACTGCCTTTTGATCTCTGGTGGGATCGCTCTGTTACCGGAGAGGGGAGACTGCCTTTTGATCACTGGTGGGATCACTCAGTTACCAGAGAGGGGAGACTGCCTTTTGATTGCTGGTGGGATCACTCTGTTACCGGAGAGGGGAGACTGCCTTTTGATCGCTGGTGGGATCGCTCTGCTGCCGGAGAGGGGAGACTGCCTTTTGATCGCTGGTGATTGCTCTGTTACCGGAGAGGGGAGACTGCCTTTTGATCACTGGTGGGATCACTCTGTTACCGGAGAGGGGAGACTGCCTTTTGATCACTGGTGAGATCGCTCTGCTGCCGGAGAGGAGAGACTGCCACTGACCCCAGAGTGTGTCACCCAGGTTTTCTGTGTTTTGGATATGGACTTGGACATTTTTTTGGACATTTGCAGTTTTTTATATTCTGTGTTTTTCTTTCTCAGTTTTCTGTGTGCAGGGAGGGGAATTTGGGGGTCAATAAGCCTGTTCCATTTTTGTTCATTATTTGTGCAGAGAGGTGGAATTTGGGGGTCGATGTGCCCGCTCCGTTTTTGTTTATTCTCTGTGCAGAGAGGAGGGATTTAGTGGGTGATGATCGTGTTCTGTTTTTGTTCATTCTTTGTGCGGAGAGGAGGGATTTGGGGGGTGATGATCATGTTCTGTTTTTGTTCATAATTTGTGTGGAGAGGAGGGATTTGGGGGTCGATGTGTCTGTTCGGTTTTTGTTCATTCTTTGTGCGGAGAGGAGGGATTTGGGGGGTGATAATCGTGTTCTGTTTTTGTTCATTCTTTGTGCGGAGAGGAGGGATTTGGGGGGTGATGATCATGTTCTGTTTTTGTTCATAATTTGTGTGGAGAGGAGGGATTTGGGGGGGTGATAATCGTGTTCTGTTTTTGTTCATTCTTTGTGCGGAGAGGAGGGATTTGGGGGGGTGATGATCGTGTTCTGTTTTTGTTCATTCTTTGTGCGGAGAGGAGGGATTTGGGGGGTGATGTGCCTGTTCTGTTTTTGTTTATTCTTTGTGCGGAGAGGAGGGATTTGGGGGTCGATGTGTCTGTTCGGTTTTTGTTCATTCTTTGTGCGGAGAGGAGGGATTTGGGGGGTGATGTGCCTGTTCTGTTTTTGTTTATTCTTTGTGCGGAGAGGAGGGATTTGGGGGTCGATGTGTCTGTTCGGTTTTTGTTCATTCTTTGTGCGGAGAGGAGGGATTTGGGGGTTGATGTGTCTGTTCTGTTTTTGTTTATTCTTTGTGCGGAGAGGAGGGATTTGGGGGTCGATGTGTCTGTTCGGTTTTTGTTCATTCTTTGTGCGGAGAGGAGGGATTTGGGGGGTGATAATCGTGTTCTGTTTTTGTTCATTCTTTGTGCGGAGAGGAAGGATTTAGGGGGTGATGATCGTGTTGCTGTTCTTTCCTTTCTTGGTTTCGTCGCTATCTGAAGAACTTCCGAGTTGCATACTTTGATAATAAATGACCCTTTGGACCTGGCCTTGGCAACAAAGCCAGCAATTACTGCCCATCTCAGTCTGGCCTTGTGAAAGCGGGTAACACTGCACCAGTGTGCTAAAATTGTTCTTTATCTTGTGTATTCCCTGAATAATAACAACTTCAGTTTAATAGTACATCGTTGGGATTTGAAAAATGCTGTATAACTATTTCTATCCAACTCTTTCACAAACCCTCAAGGTGATTAAAAGAACTGTGGTCACTGTGCTTTATTGATAAATAAAATTAATAGATTTAAACAAAAATCATAAGGTAGTCGGTGTGTTCAGGAGCTCTATAGAAATGTGTGATTTTTAGGAAGTCTCCTGTCGTGCTTGAGATGTGATGTCTTTATTCATTTTGGAATAAGGTGGTCAGCATTGACAAGGAATACAATGCTTATGCTTTAATCTTTAGAAATAAATAGCTGAGATACTCTCCAAAATCCTTTGCTGCAGAGTGATCTGGAGCAAGTACTGCGGCAGATCGGGGACAAAGACCAGAAGATTCAGAACCTGGAGGCTCTGTTGCAGAAGAGCAAGGAGAGCATTGCTA